>NC_046382.1:5598971-5898971 GCF_011125445.2 Fundulus heteroclitus | reverse complement strand
TCTAATCATGGCAGGTGAATATGGATGTTGATATAAAATCCTCAAGGCTGTCCTATAATTCTCCTCCACCTCCTTTAGCCCTTAGCTTGTAAAACCAGTGAATGATTTCTTAACAAAATCTCCCTAAGCCGTTTGATTACGGAGGAGAAGGATCTCAACTCCTTGGCCTGCTTTCCGAAAACTCATCCGCACAGACGGTGGGTGGAGCTAAGGAAGACTCCTGACTACTAGGAGAGGTTGAGACAGGACTGGAGCAGAAATGGGGGAGATCTAAGGTGATGGAGCTATACCTGGAGCAGAGGAAGACTGAAGGGAAAGAACATGTCTGCACCCACGGTGACGACCAGGACGGTAGCGCAGCAGGGGCCACATCTTCCTGTGGAGGTGGAGCAGCACAAGTCCGCTCTGCCAAATAGGCCTCCTCCCTACAACGCGGAACCTGACCAGGATCGAGGAACGGATCCGGGCGCAGATCCGCGACCAAATCCACCTCAACCTCCATATAATGGCCAGTAGACTAAAGAACAGCTTTTTCCCCAGAGCTGCCTCTTTATTGAACTCTAACCCTCGCTGATAGACTCTCCTCTCCCTCCTCACACCTACCTCCATTTTGTTATTCTGCTATTTACAAGACTGTAATGCTCACCTGCACTCCTGTAATATACAATTACCTTCCACTGCACTTTAATTTAAATAGCTTCTGTCCAAACTTTATTTGTACATTTTTTAGTAATAGCTACCTGTATATCATGCTCACAATTCTGCCTATAGTAATAACGATCTGTAAATATATATTCATAGTTCATGCAAACTCTGTTATAATAACAATCATCTGTATATTATGCTATTGTACATATCTGTACATATCTGTAAAACTCTACTCATGGTAATATCCACCTGTATATTATATTCTGTACATATCCAGCTGTAAATTTAGTTCACAATACCAGTTATCTATATATTATACTCATAGGACAGATCAATCAGTAAAATTCTGTCTATAATAGTATCCATCTCTATATTTATTCAGTAATAACCCATGTCCTGTGCTTATGGAACCATTGTTTATCCTGCACTTGCTGCTATTGCACTTCTGGTTAGACCTAAACTGCATATCGTTGCCTTGTACCTGTACCTGTGTAATGACAATAAAGTTGAATCTAATCTAATGTAATGTAATGCCTTGGGTCTGGACTAAACCGATCAGAGGAGCAACCGCCTGCATTCCTGGGTTGGTGCACCTCCCGAGTCTGGGCATTTAGCGGGGCAGAAGCGCCAAACAACATGGCTCTGCCTGAGAGTAAGCTCCGGGCTTGCGGCAGGCTCATGTCAAAAGAAGGGGGGAATAAAACGGAAAAAAAACAACGTTCTGGTCTGGCGAGGGGTCTGAACATGGCCAGATTATTCTGTCACGGATGAGAGAGAGAGGACCCCATATTCAGTCAGACAAGCGGAGGTTGGAATATTAGGCGATTTATTAACATAAGTAAACAGGCACCAAGCCAAAAAACGGGAAGTCAGTGTCCAAAAACTCAAAAATTGTCCAAAGCTGACAAACTAAAATAAACTGGTCAGAAGTCAGCCTGGCCTTGTGACAAAAGGGCAGATCAGGTCAGATTATCCAGGCAAAATGGACAGAATCAGAACTAGGTTGGGTTACAGGCAGGCGGGCAGGTAGTGATGGGTCTGGCAACACTGATGCATCAGCGCATGCGTCGAGCTCATCGATGCGCGTATCGCTATGGGAAAGTCACGTGACGATACAGTAACTGATACGAACTGCGTTTATAAGGATATTTGTCAAAGGGTGGCATCTGCCAAAAGAATCTTTAACGGTTCATCAAATTCATTAAGAACTATGGAACTCCCTCAAGCCAAAAGAAAGGTTTCTGCCGTGTGGGAGCATTTTGAAAATAAGGTATCTGTTTTAATTTCCTTGTTTCATTAAACGTCACTTTTGTTCAACAGCCCATTTCCTATTTAAACAAAAGCTGCAAATGAGGTCATCAGTAGACTAATCAGAATGTGCATCTAATCAGAGGCACAAATGAGAGCCAGTCAGGAACATCTTCACAACAGCTTTCTGCCCTCACTTCAGGCGTGTTATTGAACATTATATATTTGTACACCAGGTACTATGGGGGTCGTGGCCGAGTGGTTAGAGCAGCGCGCTTTCAGTCAGCGAAGGTTGCAAGTACCCGGTTCGATCCCCGGTCCCGGCAATCTGGGTCCCTGAGCAAGACCCTTAATCCCAGATTGCTCCCCGGGCGCCTCACATGGCAGCCCACTGCTCCCCAAGGGGATGGGTTAAAAGCAGAGAACAAATTTCATTGTAATGTATGTTTCAATGACAATAAAGATACTATTACTAAAAGGCCAGTTTGTTCTTTTTAGGAAAACTTTGGCAACATCTTGACATCGAAGTGGGCAGGCAGACCAAAAGTGCCACAGCTGATGTCATCCAGGAAATGCGCAGATACTTGGCAGAAGGCAAGGTCCCAAGACCCTACAATATACTGGAAAAACAAAAGACAATCTATCCAAACCTCTTCCACCTTTCATTACAATTTCTCTGCACTCCAGCATCATCTGTGCTGCGTGTGCGGGTGTTTTCTACAGCTGGAGAAGTGATATCAAAAAAGCGTAACAGACTCAATTTCAAAATGTTGAAACAACTTATTTTTTTCAATAAAAATTTGTTATAAAAAACTGTCAGTACACAAGCATCCTCATTGACTACATTTTTATTTAGCTTATTACGTTATGATACAGGTTTTCATCAATATCAAATATATTTTAAATTTAAATAAAATATTACAATGCAAGATAGTATGACTTAAATTGTATTATTGTGTATACTAGGTCATTAAATCAGTTTTAGTTAGCTCCCAACTGGGTTGCCTGTGGGGATTTTTAAGGTCCAGCAGGTGTCAGTATTCAGTGGCACAGTATCAACACAGTATCAATACAGTCATGACGCCTTATCAACCCATCACTACAGGCAGGAAAACAGATAACACGTATAATCTGACTTGCCCCAAGGCACGGAAAAATGACCTGGCACTGATGACAGGTCTGAAAACAGTTTATATGGAGGTGGAAACAGGTGGAACCGGTGAGAGATGATTGCAGGTGGGGTGGAGCTTAGCAGGTGTGCTGGTTGAGTAGTCAGACCAGCCATCAGTGCTAAGATCCCAGCAGAACTCAAAAGCAAGACAGAACATAAACAATAACAGAAAATCTAACAGGAAAGAACCCAAAACTAAACAATGGCGGAAACACAAACTGGGACTCTCAGTTGTTTTTGTCATGTTTTCAAGGTTTGGAAAGATGGAGCAGAAATGTAATTTCATCATTACTTTATGTTTCTGCAGCTAAGTTACTCAACGATACAATAAAATATGCCTTTTTATAAATGTGCCAGAAAGACGATGGAAATGTTTTACTGGAAATTAGGATTTTTTGAAAGTCAGCGTTGATAGAAAAAATTGCTTTATTGAAACAAGTGTCAGAGTTTTATTAAAATATTGAAATTTGAACAGAAGAACAGAAGAGAATGAGCAGCAAATGCATCAGATGCCGCAGAAGAAAATCTGTTTATTACTCATTAAAACACATGAAGTAGAACTGCAGCAAATATACAAAAGGAAGATTTAACATTTGTATGTAAAAAGAGTTTAGAAAAATAGGAGCCGACAGAAACAGATAATGTCGAGAGATTTTAATACAATCTCTCACACATTTCACATTTTCAATGAAATCTGACTCATGAATGAAAGTAAAAAAATAAGAGAGAAAGTCAACATGGTGATATTCAGAGTGAAGCTTTGAATGGAAACAGGCAGAAAACAACATGTGGATCCTGGACTAAACTGAAAATGTGTTTCTGAGTGAAAGAGACAGACATGAACAGACTGAACTATCTGTTTGACAGGGAGAGGCTTTCTCTGACAGGAGTCTCTTCCGACTCACCTAAGCACAAAAACACTGAGGAACCAGGTAACCAGACCCCAAAGCCAGGATAAAGAGGCTCAGTGAATGTAGTGTTGAAGGTGTGGAGGTGGATCAGTGAGTCAGAGGAGACTCTGTAGAAGGACAGAATACCAGCAGGACAGTCCACATACACTGCTACTCTGTTGGAGATGGAGGAGGAGGATATAGATGTTTCTGTGTTATTGTGAAAGACAGAGTAACCATCATCATCAGAGCAGCTCAGACTCCAGGACTGATCATTCTGTCCAAACCAGCAGTCTCTAATGTCTCCTCTCCTCCTGATTTTTCTGTAACTCACTGATATATCAACTCCTCCTCTCCACTCAACCTCCCAGTAACAGCGACCAGTCAGACCAGTCCTACACAGCAGCTGAGGAAGATCAAATCTGTCTGGATGATCAGGATATGACTGAAGCTCCTTCACAAATGTCACCTTCCTGTTGTCTTCAGACAGTTTGAGTTCTCTGCTCACTGTGTTTGTGTCGATTGTGAGTTGACAGGAATCTGATGGAGAGAACAAAGACAATCCAGCTGCAGTTATTGATCATTTATTGACACTTTGATGACGACTCCTGAATGTGTGATGGACAGTTTGAAGATGGTTGAATGTGAGCTGCTTTGTTGTCATGAATCAAATGAAAAACACACTTACACTTCCTCAGACCTGGTGTCAACCATTGGACTCCAGCAGGCTCCACCCTGAAAGGAGGAGGGGGGTCAGACCATCAGTCTCTTTCAGCAGCAAACATGGACATTACATGTCTCTCAGACACACATTGTCCTACACTAAGAAAGGACCAGTCCAACATTTGAACACGTCCACTTGTTGTAAAAATCCAGACAGACACCTGGGCTCTGATGATGATGATGATGATGATGAAACATTACAACCTGCAGTGGATGTAGTGAGGACAGTTGGTGGCGCTGTAGCACAACTCATTTCTCCAAACACAGGAAAAGCTCCAACAGAGAGTAGAAACAAAATCCCTCAGTAACAACTTGAAGAAACAGCCTGAAGCCTAAAGGGACATCAGGAAACTAAGTCAACATTTCTGGAAGCTCCAACTGATCTAATAATCAGCATTAAAATACAATCAATCTAAACACTGACACCAACTCTGGATCCCTGTTCCATCCACACTCCCACACACAGATGGAGGAATGAAAGACTAAAGAGCCCTGTGGAAATCTGCTGTGGCCACACTGGAAGATCCAGAAATACAAACATTAAAAAGGAGAAGCTGCATCACATTCAACAAAGAGTTCAACAAGAATCAAAGATCTGATCTCTGAGCTCAGACTCACAAACCAGGGAGAGGCTTCCATCATCACAGACCTCTGACAAACACCTCCAACCTTTTAGCTCTTCCTCTACCAATCAGCACCACCAGGTGGCGCTGCACACATTTACAATGAGACCAAGAAGAAGATGCAGCTTCCTGAATCCAGCAGCTGCAGTAATGGCTTGTGAAAGTGTCCAAGGAGCCTCTGGAACAAGGCCCCCAGCAGATAAAACAGTCCAGAGAGTCTTTGTTTGCATTTTTCCACACAGATTTCCAACCTGCTTTGAGATGGAAATGAAGTCCCGTTCTACTGATGATGACACGCTCTAATCTTTCTCTCTTCGGAGGCTGTCGCTTTTTCCTGCTCTAAAGGGGCCGGAGCCTGGATTGGAGGTCCAAGTAGGAGCTTCCAGGAAAAAAACCATGGGAACCTCTGGAGTAGCACATGTCTCTGAGATTACTGCTTTAATCAGTGGATTCATTGATAGAAGACATGATGACTAAAATATCCGAGAGCTGCAGATCTATTTTCTATAGATCTGCTTGAACATCAGTTAAAAGTGAATAATTTCATCACTTCACATCCATTTTGTTTATCTTCCATAGATACAGCTAAATTATTTGAGCTGGAATGTTTCTGAAGGTCTGGATGGTAAAAACCTCCATTGTTTTATGTCTTATTAGTTTTCAGAAAGAGTTGAATTGTTGCTGCATGAATGTAATCCATCATGACTTGGATCATGAATGATGGAGATACGCTCTGGCTTCATATTGAGCAGCTCTGTCCATCCAGAGCTCAGTGTAAACCCCGCCTTCTATGGAGCTGCTTCAGCTTCTTTTACAGCTTGTGGCCATCAGTAATTATTCCTGCTGCAGTTTGTGTTAATAATAATAATAATAATTTTTTTCAAAGTGCCTTTCAAAACACTCAAGGACACTACAAGTGGTAAAAGCAACATCGTCATAATTAAAAGAAACAGCACAAACTACACACTGGAGAGTAACAGAAAATCACAATGAAAAGGTAATCTTGAACATGTGCGTTTTGATTTGAACAAGGGTAAAGACTCGGTATTGCAAATGTCGGGGGGAGTAAATTCCAGAGTGTGGGCGCAGACCGAGAAAAGTTCTTCTCCCCATGGTGCTAAGACGGGCTGAAGGAACAACTAGGTGAGTGGTAGAAGAGGATCTATCTATGTGAGAGGGAGTTGAAATTTGAAGTAAGTCAGAAAGATAGAGAGGGAAGAGATTGTGAATAACTTTAAAAGTAAGCAGGAGGATTTTTAACTGAATTCTGAACTTGACAGGTAGCCATTGGAGCTGCTCTAGGACTGGGGTGATGAGATGGAAAGGGGGGGGGGGGGGGGGGGGTTCTGGAAATGATGCGAGCTGCTGTGTTTTGCACTGCCTGAAGCTTGTGAGGGGATTTATGAGGAAGACCAAAAAGAAGAGAGTTGCAGTAATCAATGCGGAAAGTGTACAGATAAGAGAACAGGTGGAACCTGGGGAGAGAGGGGCGAAGGCAATTGATATTGCGTAAGTGAACCTAAGCAGAGCGAGTAAGGTCGTTAATGTGAGAGGATTAAGGCGTTTTAAAATGAAAGGGAGAAACTGTGAGCTTTGGATAATGCAGATTTGGTTCCGACAAGGAGGATTTCTGTTTTATCATTATTCAATTCAAAAGAAAGTTGGAGGTGAACCAGGATTTTATTTTGGTTAAGCAGGAGATTAATGAAGGTTGTGGAAGTGAAGAGTTTGGCTTACAGTAAAGATAGAGCTGGGTGTCATTTGCAGAAAATTAATGTTGAATTTTCTGAAGATATTGCCAAGGGGGAGAATGTAAATGACAAACAATAGGGGTCCCAGGACAGAGTCTTGGGGAACACCGATTTTTAACTGGAGAGGAGTTGGAACGATAGGACTTAGTCTACACAAACTGAGTGTGGTCAGAAAGGTAGGAATGAAACCAGGCTTTATTTAAATAAACTATACAATTATTCTGACTGGAAGTTATAAGAGGGGTTGGAGAGGGCGTTTAATTGAGGAGGTTTTGATTTATGATATGGGGTCATAAATCAGTCTAAACTTTGTCATAAAGTACCTCTTTTTCCTCCATACCTGAGAGCTTCCAGTCTCCAGCGTGGATCCTTCAGTCCAGCCGACAGCAGCTTCACTCCTGAGTCTCCTGGATGATTGTAACTCAGGTCCAACTCTTTCAGATGGGAGGGGTTGGAGCTCAGAGCTGATTTCAGAGAAACACAGCCTTCCTCTGAGACCAGACAGCCTGACAAGCTGCAGACACACAAGTCAACACATAATGTTACCATGAGAGGGTAGTACTAAAGAAGCTGTTGCTCAGCTGGTTTTAATGAATATAAAATGAAAATCAAACTGATTTTTGTTCTGTAGGAAATAAAAAGTAACATCTGACAGATTTAAACAGAAGAATCCAGACTAGAGCTCCACTGGGATGGAAACTCTGCAAACTAACAAACTCTTCAGAAGGTTCTGCCTTTAAGCAAACTTCAAACAGGACCTAAAATACACAAGGTAAACTGATAGTCAGTAGAACCATTGTTTTGGTGATTACATCGCTTTAATCTCATTGATGGAGTCAAGAATTGAAGCTGAGAAAGAATCAGTGGCTTGAATCAGTGGGTTTAGCAGCATATGGTGAGCACACATTTCACACTTGCAGAATCAGCAGAATGCCTTTGAGACGTCTCCCATCTGAGGTCAGATCAAGTCTTTCAGTGTGCTCTCCTTCTTCCACTCTTGATTAAACTTTGTCCTATATTTGCACCACTTTCTGCATCTCTTTCTCTTGCTGTCTCATCACTAGTTTCCCTGTATCTCTGGGCTCCGGCCTGCATGTGTTTGGGATGTGCTGAGTCAACTCTGGTGGGCGTGATGATCAGAAAACTGGAACATTGAAAAGTACAAACTATCCACCACTCATGTTCTGCTTTATTGTGGGAAACTGGGAGATAATTAAAGGGTTTCACTCAGAAAGAAAGCCAAGCCCAAATAAGATACTTCACCTTCAAAAACACCGAGTCCTGGTTGTGGGAGTAGTTTAGCAGTCCTTGTGTTGCTTGTGCACAAATTTTTCAGTATTTTCTTTTAACTCATTGTCAAGTTATGGTGGAGCAGATAGTGACTATATGGAATACAATAAAAACAAGTCTGATTGTTTTTATATTAAATACTAAATTCTAATTTTGAGTCTTACTGCATCTTTTTAACAGACATCTAAATGTCTATACCTTCATGATATACGGGGCTTTTCTCTCGTTCGGGTTTCAGCTCTGCTTCGAGAGCTCTGCTTCATCTTTCTCTGTTCTGATCTCTCCTGCTACTCGCTCCAGATTTTTTTGTTACTTTTTTGACTGTAAACTTGCTCCCTATTTTGGGTATCTTAATTTTATTGTTTATGAAGTTCATGGATAGTTCAAATTAAAATGTGCCATCTTTCCCGAGAGAGAAGGAGCTGTGTCTGCAGGCAGTGAACTTTTTAGTTTCATCCTTTGTTTTGACTGCAGGAACGAGTCGGGCTAAAAACCTTTTATATTGTTGTTAATATTATATTGTTAAAAAGATTGGCAATGTTGAGAAATTCTAGCAGTTAGAAACCATTTTAATATAATGTATTTAGACTTTTAAAGGATTCTGGGCAATGCATTAAAACAGAAAACAACACAGTTTAAATTTCTGATTCATTTTGTTGGGATTGAGGGGGGGGGGTCATTCTTCAAAGGTTCCACAAAAGTAAACATACTCCTATATGGTGACTATGTTCCTGGTTTCTTTTCATAGGGAATACATGTAAATAAATGTTTTTAGCAGGTAATGGACAGAAATCTGGTTTTAACAGGATGGAGAACTTTGTACCTGAGAGTTTCCAGTTTGCAGTTTAGATTTGCCAGTCCAGCAGAGAGAAGCTTCACTCCTGAATCCTTCAGTTTGTTGTTGTTACTCAGGTCTAGTTCTCTGAGACTAGAGGACTGGGAGCTGAGAACTGAGGACAGATCTTCACAGCTTCTCTCTGAGAGGTTACAGCCACTCAGTCTGAGGAGACAGGGAGAAAAATCTGATATTACACAATTAATCAGAAATCTTGTTTATTTCTTTACGGTCACCAATGTTCTCCTTAGAAAGATTGACAGATCTGTCTGATTTTAAACATCTTTATGTTGCCTTTTACTGTGAACTGCTTCAGCTTTACGTCATATTTAGGATGCTAAGATGGAGAAAAAGCAACGAGGCTCAGAGAAACAGTGTTAATAAAAACAACTTGTTTTTCAAGCACTTGCTGCCAAATGTGCAAAAATAACAGAAATGTTTGTGGCAGGGACGATCAACAGCTGCCATGGCTGATGATGACAGTGGAGGCGACATCAGGTTTCTCAGTGGCAGCAACATGTAGCAGAACCTGCGCTAAGCTGGGATGCTTTCAGAACACAAGGTAAATACCAACATCAATACATGTGTTTCTCTGTCACACGGCACATGTCCTAGATTAAACATAGAAAGAGGTATTATACAGGGTTGCAGTATCTCGCCTCTTTTATTTATTTTAGTTATGGAACTTTTAGCAATAACTATAAAAAATTCAAACTTTAAAAGGGTTGGAAATTAGAGGCTGACATTTTTTCGGGAATCCTGTGGGAATCCCGTGGGATGGGAGTCAACATGAGTAAATATCACGTGATTGGGACGGAACAGGATTATATATCATCGGGAGCAGACGGGAGCGGAAGTAAACCAATAGCAGGTACAATAAACTAGGATTGATGCCAAAAAATTTAATAAAATAAAAAATGTAGGATAGTTTTTTCCAAGAAACCTAAACTATAATGCAAGTCAAAAGAACTACACGACCCAGAAGCCAACAGTGCTTGCGATCTATTTTTTCCGCCCGCGCTCAAAAACAGAATGGGGGGATAAACCGCTAGTGGCAAACTCAACCTGGAAAGGTTGGATTTGCAACGCAAAGTCAGAAGTAAGGACTTATCAATTAACCTCACATGGCGACTGTAAAGTTGCAAATATTAACAAACTTGACGAGAGTTGAATGTCACGGTGTTAACACTCAGTACCCTGCTTGTAAAACATGTTTCCTGGACTCATTTTCCAATGTGAAACAGTGTAATATTACGGCCAATAACTACTTTATTATTTTATTTAGTATTATTTAAACAGTTGTGTTTTTTTCTCTTTCAACCCACTAACTAAACAACGTGTGAACACTTTCACTTTTTAACAAAAGTAAAACATGTCTACTTCCATGTTTCGTCAGATAAAAATCAGACGGAGCTGACTGGACCGGTGTAGGTACCAGATCGACTCGGGTGGTCAGATCGACTCGGGGGGCCTGCGCCTTCTGATGACGTCACTATACATGATTGGTTTAACGTTTGCACAATTACGCAAAACATTGTGATTGGTCTGGACAACTTACTAAAGTAATTATAGCGGGGTGTAGGTTTTATTCGAGAGCGGGATTGCGGTTTGTAAACGGACAATTTTACGAAGAAATTCTCCATGGTCCCTGCGCCTCCTGATGACATCACCTTATGGCAACGCCACTCAAACAAACTACATTGAGCACGCGGTCTGCATTTGTAACAAATCAATTTTATTTAGTTCATTTAGCGGTTTCTTTTTTCTCAAAAGCTTCAGGCTTAAAGATGAACAGAGAAAAATATGAAATCTTAGCAATTCAAAATAATCAACCCACTTTAATTGATAAAAATTAGGTAAAATATTTAGGTATAATGATTAACAAGGACCACACTGAAAATGACAGAACAAATATTCGAGCCATTTTACAAAAAAAAAAAAAAAAAAAAAAAAAAATCAACAAATACTTGACAGTTGGCTAAATTTTTGGAAGAATATTGTCACAATTTCATCTAGAATAATAATTTCAAAATTATGTTAAAAGTGTTCATGCCTCGATTAAGTTACTGGAAAATAACCGTAAATTAACAAAATAAAATTGATTTGTAACAAATGGAGACCGCGGGCGTAATGTAGTTTGTTTGAGTGGAGTTGCCATATATTTGACGTCATCGGGAGGCGCAGGCCCCCCGAGCCGATCTGGTACCTACACTGGCTCTTCCTGGGTCCAGTTAGCTCCGCCTCCAGCTCCACACCACCAATGAAAATTAACATAATCTTACTCTCAATTTTTGATAAAAGTTGAGAGTTTAATGTTTAATGTTTAACGTTCGATGAATGTATTGGTTCTGATAGTAAACCCTAATTAGTTTATGGATATTTTATTGCAAACGAAAAAACACTAACATGCTCGAATGATATTCAACTTTTTCTTTTACAAAACTAAGTTTTTGAACCATTGAGGCACATTATCTAAATTGTGAATATAATGCACTTTTTTCTTAATTGAACATAAATCTCTTGCTAGGTGCATTTTTCTTTAGTTTCAGCAATTTGAAACATAAAAGTAACGTCATTGTTCATGTGAAACAATTACTAAATGTATTAGTAAAAGGCAACATTGTACATTTTGTTTATTCAACTAAGATAGGCATGGTCTGTTTCCTTGTTTGTTACTTTTATTTTTTGTTTATTATCATTCCTTTTGCTTTAACTGGCCTTTACTACAGCTAAAACGAACTTAACTGACCCTTCATAGACATTCAGGTTTAATGTATTGCCAGAAAACTTAATGAAGACAACAAGAATGGGAATGGAGCAGGAGTGGGAGTCATTTGGAGTGGGAGTAATTTTACCAGGAGTGGGACGGGACAGGACTTTTTTTTCCTACTCTGGCCCGGGATTGGGACGGGACACAATTTTTTTCCATGGGAGTGTGTCATGATTTGTCTTTGTGAACCCGGACAGAGCACGCACACACAGAGCTTGTTCTTTTGAAGTTTATTGAAAGTACGGAGTTGTGGATGATGATGACCAGAGTTAGTTACCGGACTGGAGATGATTCAATTCAATTCAATTCAATTTTATTTATATAGCGCCAATTCATGAAACATGTCATCTCGAGGCACTTTACAAAATCAATCATATTATACAGATTGGTAAAAAATGTCCTATATAAGGGAACCAGTTGATTGCTTCAAAGTCCCGACAAGCAGCATTCACTCCTGGAGAAGCGTAGAGCTACAGGGAGAGTCATCTGCATTGTCCATGGCTTTGCAGCAATCCCTCATACTGAGCAAGCATGAAGCGACAGTGGAAAGAAAAACCACCCATTAACGGGAAGGAAAAACCTCCAGCAGAACCGGGCTCAGTATGAACGGTCATCTGCCTCGACCGAATGGGGGTTACAGAAGACAGAGCAGAGACACAACAAGAGAGACAAACAAGCACAGAAGCAAACATTGATCTAGTAATCTGTTCTACATTAGATCGTAGTAGCCGGTGATCTGTCTTCTCTGGATGATGTCTCAGAGTCTCAGATAACAGAACGCCAGACCAGATGTACCTACTATGAAGAAAAAAAAGAGAGAGAACAAAAAGTTATAAGCAGAAATGACGACAAGCAATGCATAATTGAAGAACAGTAGAACTCTATAGAGTGAGAAAAATAGATCCTGATGTCATCCAGTAGCCTAAGCCCATAAAAGCACAACCCCATAGGTAGGTCAGGGCAACATAAGCGGCTCTAGTTATAAGCTTTGTCAAAAAGGAAAGTTTTAAGATTAGTCTTAAAAGTAGACAGGGTGTCTGCCTCACGGACCAAAACTGGGAGTTGGTTCCACAGGAGAGGAGCCTGATAGCTAAAGGATCTGCCTCCCATTCTACTTTTAGAGACTCTAGGAACCACCAGCAGACCTGCAGTCTGAGAGCGAAGTGCTCTGTTAGGAACATACGGGGTAATCAGAGCTCTGATATATGATGGAGCTTGATTATTAAGGGCTTTATACGTTAGAAGGAGAATTTTAAATTCTACTCTTGATTTAACAGGAAGCCAATGAAGGGAAGCTAAAATTGGAGAAATATGATCCCTCTTGTTGATTTTCATCAGAACTCTTGCTGCAGCATTTTGGATCAGCTGAAGACTTTGTACTGCATTTTGTGGACTTCCTGATAGCAAAGAATTACAATAGTCCAGCCTTGAAGTAACAAATGCATGGACTAGTTTTTCAGCATCACTACTGGACAGAATGTTTCTAATTTTGGCAATATTCCGGAGGTGAAAAAAGGAAACTCTGGAAACCTGTTTAATATGGGATTTAAATGACACGTCTTGGTCAAAAATAACACCAAGATTTTTTACGTTATTACCAGAGGCCAAGTTAATGCTATCCAGATTAAGTGATTGATTAAGAACTTTATTTTCTGAGAACTCTGGTCCAAAGATTACAACTTCTGTCTTGTCAGAATTTAAATGCAGAAAATTTAAAGTCATCCAGCTTTTAATGTCATCAGGACATGCCTGTAGTTGAAGTAATTGATTGGATTGATCAGGATTTATGGATAAATATAACTGAGTGTCATCAGCATAACAGTGGAAATTAATCCTATGGTGTCTGATAATTTTGCCAATCGGAAGCATATATATATAGTAAAGAGAATTGGTCCAAGGACTGGAACCTGTGGTACTCCAGAAGTGACCCTAGAGTTTGAAGAAGATTTATTATTAACATGAAGGGTGCAGGAGCAGGCTGACTGGAAGAGACTGGAGAACACAGAGCAGGATCTTGTGACTAGTTGGGCTAGGACAACTCTTGAACCAGAGGTGCAGTGAGAGAGTTCTTTTAAGATGCAGGGCTGTTGTCGAACCAGATGTGCAGAGAGGGAGAGTTCTTGGAGATGCAAGGCTGCTTACTAGGAGCACTGGGGCAGCAGGAAATCCAGCAGCTAGCAGAGACCTTACTTGGAGCACACGGGTAGCAGGAGATCCAGCAATAAAGCAGGGAGCAAACGTGGAGAGAGGAGACTGAAGAGAACAGGACTTGACAAGCTTGGTGTTGGTAGAGACTGAAGACGAGCCGGCGACGAGAAGCAAACTGAAGTGAGCTTAAATAGAGAGGCTGACAGGTGGAGTGAGTACTGACTGATTGGTGCCTAACAGGAGTGACTGATTGCTGAGGGAGTGGAGGCTGAGCTGTGAGAGAGGAGGAGGTGCTGGAAAATAACAGGGAGATAGCAAAGCCTGTAGTTGAATTATAATAAATGTGGAATTTTAAGCATCCACAACTGCTCTGAATTTCTAATTTACAATATTCCAGTCAAAAAAGAAATTAAGTATTCAGGAATTTGGATTAAATGATGTGAACTTAGCACATGATTAATTGAAATTAAATATAGAATAGGTATTGAATAACCGCAAAATCAAAGCATTTGCCCATAAACAGCAACAGAAGTGCGGCAGGCAGCCAGTCAGCTTAGTGACTGCAGCTGCCACAAGGTGCCAGATGACACGCCATTAGTTATGGCAGCTAGACTTGCAGCGTTGTGACACCTTGTGACAGGCAGCTGGCGAAAGTTCCACAAGCTTTTATTGGAAATAATATCAATAAAACATGATTATTTGGAAGTAGTTATAAACTAACGGACATCTATAACAAATCGTTTGCCCACACACATCAACAGGAATGCGGCAACAGTTGTGACATCTTCTTGGTAGGCGCATACCAGTGAAAGTGCCACTGCAATTGTCACTACTAGGTGCCGCTGCCACAACAAGTGCCACTATTAGCTGGAGATGCCACAGAAAGTGCCAGTATCAGATGTCGCTGCCACAAATTGGGCATGCTGTCTCTCAAAAACCTTTTATATTGTTGTTAATATTATATAGTTAAAAAGTGTGGCAGTGTTGAAAAATTATAGCGGTTTAAAACAGTTTTAATATCATTTAATTAAATTTTAAAAAAGTTTCAGCAAAAGTAGAAAAAATCTATCACTGAACTAACAATTCGATCATGTTTTTAGAAGGTAATGGACATAACTCTGGTTTCCACAGGATGGAGAACTTTGTACCTGAGAGTTTCCAGTCTGCAGTTTTGACTCTTCAGTCCAGCAGACAGAAGCTTCACTCCTGAATCCTGCAGGTTGTTGTTACTCAGGTCCAGTTCTCTGAGACTGGAGGACTGGGAGCTGAGAACTGAGGACAGAGCTTCACAGCTTCTCTCTGAGAACTTACAGCCACTCAGTCTGAGGAGACAGGGAGAAAAATCTGCTATTAAACAATTCATCAAAAATATTGTTTATTTCTTTAAAGTCACCAATGTTTTCCTTGTAAAGATTGATAGATCTGTCTGATTTTACGTGTGTTTATGTTGCCTTTTGTTGTGAATTGGTTCATTATAAATAAACTACCTTTACGTGCAGTTTAGGATGCTGAGATGGAGAAAAAGCAAAGAGGGGCTATTTCTTTTCCTCTCAAAACAACATGGCGAGGTCTTTCTCGTACAGGATTACTACAGAAAGAAAAGCGAATAGACGCCCCCTTCTGGTGCTATCTACTCAACTCTAGGAACTAAGCAGTAAAATGACTTACACTCTGTAAGAGGACCCCCAAATATATGCAACTGATTTAATTCAACAAATTGATTTTTAATTATTTGGGTTCTTTTTCGCGCCACAACCAGATCTGCACCGTATTCAATGTGAGCCCGAGGTAATTCTCAGAGTAACAGCTTCTCCGCAGTCAGCTAACATATGTTATCTGCAGATGACTAAGGTTATTAAAATCCTAGAAAGGAATAAAACTAAAGTAACTGAAGTTTGTCTTAAATATAAATGGCTTGATAATATTTTTGCCTTTTTTCAGCTCGTCTATTTTGGGTCTCTAAATTTGATCGATGATGAGGTTCATGGATAGTTAAAATTAACATTTGCTATCTTTCCAGAGAGAGAAGGAGCTGTGTTTGAAGGCTGTGAACTATTTTGTTTCATCCCTTGTTTTAAACAACCTTTTATATTGTTGTTAATATTATATAGCTAAAAAGTGTGGCAATGTTGAAAGATTATAGCTGTTAGAAACCTTTTTAATATTCATTTACATTTTAAAAGGGATTCTGAGCACTCTTCATATCAACAGCTTTAGGGGACCAAAATTTCACTGTTGAAAATCTTTTATATTGTTGTTAATGTTACATAGTTAAAAATTGTGGCAATGTTTAAAGAGTCTGGCTGTTAGAAACCATTGATAAATAATGTATATACTTTTTAAAATCGATTCTGAGTAATCTTCAGATCAACGGTTTTAGGGGACCAAAATTTCGCTGCTGCTGCCCCAAACCCTTTGGAACTCATTACAGAACTACGAATCAAACTTATTCAAACTTGCTTTTTTTCCGTAGTATGATCTTTCGTATATTTCTGTTTTTAAAAATTGTTTTGTAAAAGCGTCTTTGAGTGGCCAAAAAGTGCTATATAAGTTTGGTGTATTATTATTATTATTATATTATTATTATTATTATTATTATTATTATTATTAGTAGTAGTAGTAGTATGCTGTCCTCACAACAGGTGACTAGGTGAAGCTAGACAGCCAGCAAACAATATGAAAAAAGTTCTCCACAGAAGGCTAGCTTTGCTTGAGTTCTCTGAAGAACCTTTATTCATAAATTTGGTTTTATTGTAACTGAAATATACAGAATAAAAAAATAATTACTGACCAAGATCCATGTCTGAATATCACCCGTACATTCCGAACTCTGCTAGTTTAGCTTTAAAACAAATATATCGGTGAGACTTTTTTTTTATTCTATATCCAAAATACTTTCAAAACATGTTCAAGTGCTTTCTGAGCAAAGCAATTCTCACAAAGACGAATGTTTTCCAAGGCGGAAGTGTGTAGAACACATTTAACTTCAACATGAACAGCTTTTTCTACCTTACTTGATGGAACCCTGATTTTCCCAGAGAAAATAGATCAAAGATAGTTTAACATAGAGAGCACTCACTATCTCACGTAATTCACGTACAAATCTGACGAAGGTGATATATCTCACTCTGATTAAATATCAAACCCAAAACCTTTTTAACGGTTTTTAACATGGATTTACTTGGACTAATTTTAAACTATGAACTTATTTATTATCATATTTACGTAAATTATTCACACCATGAATTTATTGCTGTCTTTTACTAAAAGGCAGGAACATTATTATTATTATTGTTATTATTTAATGCATTAAAATAGGAAACTATAACAGTTATAATCCTTAGGCATTTTGTTCGGATGGGGGTCCTGAATATGTTTCATTCTTTAAAGTGGTCACAAAACAAAACATTTGAGAATCACTTATATACTGTGAATCTGCACCTGGTTTGTATTCATAGGGAATAAAGGTCAGACAAAAGTTAACAAATCTGTCACTGAACTAACATCTCCATCATGTTTTAACAGGTAATGGACAGAAATCTGGTTTCAACAGGATGAACTTTGTACCTGAGAGTTTCCAGTCTGCAGTTTGGACTCTCCAGTCCAGCAGAGAGAAGCTTCACTCCTGAATCCTGCAGGTTGTTGTTACTCAGGTCCAGTTCTCTGAGACTGGAGGACTGGGAGCTGAGAACTGAGGACAGAGCTTCACAGCTTCTCTCTGAGAGGTTACAGCCACTCAGTCTGAGGAGACAGGGAGAAAAATCTGCTATTAAACAATTCATCAGAAATATTGTTTATTTCTTTACATTCACCAATGAAAGATTGATGAATCTGTCTGATTGTACATGTCTTTATGTTGCCCTTTATTGTAAACTGGTTCCTCATAAATAAACTACATTTGCGTGCAATTTAGGATGCTGAGATGGAAAAAAAGCAAAGAGGCTCAGATAAACTGAGCAGCAACATGTAGCAGAACCTGCGCTAAGATGGGCTGCTTTCTGAACACAAGACTGTGTAATGAGCAGGTTAAAGCAAGCCAACCACTTGGTAAATCTGATAAAATGATATGATGTCAATACAATAATCTTAGCTAATGTTCTAAGGCTGAGTTAGTCTGCATTGTAAATGCAGATGAATTTAGCTAATGTCCTTAATATAGATAGAGACAGAGACACAGACTCTATATCTATGGCCTTTGTGTTTCTGTGTGTCTCTTATTTTGGGTCTCTGCATTTTGTCGATGATGAGGTTCATGTCCGTCCGTCCGTTTTCTTCCGCTTATCCGGGGTCGGGTTGCGGGGGTAGCAGCTTCAGTAGGGAGGCCCAGACGTCCCTCTCCCCAGCCACTTGGGCCAGCTCCTCCGGGGGAATCCCAAGGCGTTCCCAGGCCAGCCGGGAGACATAGTCCCTCCAGCGTGTCCTGGGTCTTCACCTGGGCCTCCTCCCGGTGGGACGTGCCCACCGGGAGGAGACCTCTCCAGGGAGGCGTCCAGGAGGCATCCTGACCAGATGCCCGAGCCACCTCAACTGGCTCCTCTCGTCGTGGAGGAGCAGCGGCTCTACTCTGAGTCCTCCCCGGATGACTGAGCTCCTCACCCTATCTCTAAGGGAGAGCCCAGACACACTACGGAGAAAACTCATTTCAGCCTCTTGTATCCAGGATCTCGTTCTTTCGGTCACGACCCAAAGCTCATGACCATAGATGAGGGTAGGAACGTATATCGACCGCTTTGCCTTTTGGCTCAGCTCTCTCTTTACCACAACGGATCGGTACAGCGCCTGCTTCACAGAAAACATTTTTAATAAAAGTAAAAGTTTTGAGTCATTATCTTTTGGAGTTTTGGAGTTCATGTGGGCACAAAAGAAAACATTTGAGAATCACTCCCATATGGTCAATAGGCTTCTAGTTTGTATTCATGAGGAATCAAGGTTATTCGAACGTTGACAAATCTATCACTGAACATTTCCATCATGTTTTTAGCAGGTAGTAGACAGAAATCTGGTTTCCACAGGATGGAGAACTTTGTACCTGAGAGTTTCCAGTCTGCAGTTTGGACTCTCCAGTCCAGCAGAGAGAAGCTTCACTCCTGAATCCTGCAGGTTGTTGTTCCTCAGGTCCAGTACTCTGAGACTGGAGGACTGGGAGCTGAGAACTGAGGACAGAGCTTCACAGCTTCTCTCTGAGAGGTTACAGCCACTCAGTCTGAGGAGACAGGGAGAAAAATCTGCTATTAAACAATTAATCAGAAATCTTGTTTATATCTTTACAGTCACCAATGTTCTCCTTGGAAAGATTGATGGATCTGTCTGATTTTACACGTCTTTATGTTGCCTTTTGTTGTGAACTGGTTCATTATAAATTAACTACCTTTATGTGCAATTTAGGATGCTGAGATGGAGAAAAAGCAAGGAGGCTCAGAGAAAGTATGTGAATAAAAACAACTTGCTTTTCAAGCACTTGGTGCCAAATGTGCAAAAATAACATAAATGTTTGTGGCATGGCCGTCAACAGCTGCCATGGCTGTTGATGACAGTGGCGGCGACTAGTAGAGGTGTGCGATACCGGGAATTTTTAATCGATCCGATAACGATACTTTGATTTTTATTTCATTATTACAATTAAACAATAATAATAATAATGTTATGTTCAGTGTTTTTTTTTCTAATCCACCTCCATCTTTCAATCCTTATGTAATTTTGTCTGTATTGTGTGCACCTGCCTGTTGCTTTAATCCTATAATTTTCCCTGTCGTGGGACAAATAAAGGATTAGCTAATGTTATCTTAAATAACACTTTTTAATAGGATATATGTACTGGGTTCATTCAAGGTCTTATTTACATTTTCTGTGTGGGCTCCAGTAGCATATGATAGATAATATCTACTTTGAAAATTAACATGAACTGCTGCTAAAGAGGACCACTCTGATCTACTTGGATGTCTTCTGGAGGACTGAAACGCTTCAGTAAGTGACGTCAGTCTGTGGGTCTGTCAGGGCAATCAGAGAAGTTTCGTCTGTCGCTCGACGTTTTCTTGCTCATGGTTTTTCATGTGCTTAGATACATTTGTTGTGTTTCCACTGAATTTAACCGGGTTTTTACAAAATATACAGCTTGATTTCATTTACGGTATTAAAATAGAGCCAAACGGCGCTTCTTTCTGTCTTCTTGTTTTTACGCTCTGGCGGTCTCTCTCTCTTTCTCTCTCCGTGTCTGAACAGGAGCCGCGCGCCGCGCGCCGGTTGTTTGTGTGTGTGTTCGGTGGAGAGAGCAGAGTGGGCGGGCCAGGCTGAGCCTGCGTGCTGATTGGCTAGCGTCGCTGAGCCATGTACGAGAGGGGAGGGGGAGCAGGCAGCAGCCAGCAGAGTGCCGGTGTAGGTACCAGATTGACTCGGGTGCTACCCGATGACGTCTACATATGGCAACTCAACTCAAACAAACTAGATTATGCGCCCGCGGTCTTCCACGGCATTCATCACTGTAAAATCAATAACGTTCATTCCTCCTTTTTGTACTGATGTTGTTCTTTCTGATCACATGTTTTTTTATTATTCCAGATGAAATTGTAATGAATTTGATTATTTTTTTATTGTGGTATTTGGTACATTTAAGATATATGCTGGATAAATTAGTCTGGCTTGCCCTTCCATTTTTGTTAACAATATTCTTCCAAACATTGAGCCAATTGTCAAATATTTGTTGTTTTTTTTATTTATTTGTAAAATGGCTTGAATATTTGTTCAAGCTTTTGAGAAAAAAGAAACCGCTAAATTAACTTAATAAAATTGATTCGTTACAAATGCAGACCGCGGGCTCTATGTAGTTTGTTTGAGTGGTGTTGCCATAAGGTGACGTCATCGGGAGGCGCAAGGACCACGGAGAATCTGGTGACGTCATCGGGAGGCGCAGGGACCATGGCGATTTTCTTCGTAAAATTGTCCGTTTACAAGCCGCAATCCCGCTCTCGAATAAAACCTACACCCCGCTATAATTACTTTAGTAAGTTGTCCAGACCAATCACAATATTTTGCGCAATTGAGCAAACGTTAAACCAACAATGTATAGTGACGTCATCAGAAGACGCAGGACCCGAGTCAATCTGGCAGCCCGAGTCAATTTGGTACCTACACCGGCCCGTGACACAGTACGGGTGACTGATGAATCTGCGGCAGTGGGGAGAGAATAAAAAGGATCGATCCTGTTAAAAGAATATTGTTCAATATCAATACCCACGTTGGTATCGATAGTAGCGATCCTAGGATCAATCCGCCCACCTCTAGCGACTAGAGATCGATTGATACAGGTTTTTTAAGGCCGATACAATACAAATTATTTTGACATCAGGCAAACTGATACCCGATACGTGGGGCTGAATTTCTTTGAGCCAATTCATGAAACCAATATTGCTTTTTCTTCTTCTATTTACAAGATAAAAATGACACAATGTTAACAAATGTAACACAAGTATCAATGTAAAAAAAAAAAACATTTATTAAGGGAATGCAGTGGATTAATATCTTACAATGAATATATCTTGTCACAATGTTTTAAAATGTGCTGTAACCTATACTTAAGAAAGAATGTGTGTGTGTCACTCTGGAGGTCAAGATAAGAGGTAGAGGGTCAATGCAAACAAACCTAGGCAGTGGAAAAGTACATTTAATCTAAAGGGCTGCAAACAAACCAAGGCAGTGGAAAAGTTACCTGACTCCGCCAGATAGATTTGCTCCGCATATCCATCTGGAAACCTTCCGTTGAAGTAATTTTGGGAAGGGGTGAAAATACTGGTTAGCTGATTGGCCTATGTTGGTGATAGACGGGCCAAATAAACCAATCAGATTCGTCGTCGCTCGTAACAGAGCGACGACGAAAACACAACCACAAGCCAAGCTACTCTTGCTGCTGCAGGTAAAGGCTCGTTAGCTCAGCAGAGAAATACTCTGTAATTCCGATAAAACTTGCTCGATAGCCGCGCTAACGCTAGTTTCATCGGCTGAAGCCGCCATGTTCTTTAGACTGAAATGTTGCGCTTCCCGTTGCGTCACACCTCAACCCGCCTCAAAGCCAACGCTGATTGGACGTTCGTTTGGTGAACGGCTCCAAATTTTCTTTAACGGAGAGTAGCCAGACTGATCTGCGAGTGAAACCTTGAAACCTCGCGAGATCAGGATGGTCTCACGAGGCTAGTGGAAAAGTACATCTGGTCCAAAAGGCTTCAATGTAAACAGAAAGTGCATGGTCCATGTTTGGAAAGGGTATTAATGTGTAACCATGTTTTTAAAAAATACGCACCCTAGGGAAATTTCCACCGGTATATAATAAGATAACAGAGATATCCGTGGAAAAGTATCTGAAAATACGTAATAAAGAGGAGGGGCTCGGGGAGGAGCCCCAAGACCCAGGGAATGTATATAAGCAGACCACTTTCTTTGCTTTGTTAGATGTTGACCGGTTAACATCTCATGTGTGGTTGACTTGTATCATTGCAATAAACCATACTGGACCGAGACCCTGCTGCCTCTGCTTATTTTTGGACAACTGTTGGAGATTTTTCAACTGCCTTATCAAGAACTTAGAATTTTTGAAAGACTTAGCACTAATTACTACGTCGTCCGGAGGACATCCACGACAGGAACATAGCACAAGTTAAAAAGGTTTTAGAGAAGTTTCCCCCCAGAAGTTGAAATCACTCTAATGTTGTGCATTGGATGAGAAGAAAAGCATCTGCCCCTGCGACTGCTCAGCTCCCTTGTTTAGAGGTGTCAGGTGTCTGAGGTAAGAAAGCTATAAATATTGAAGTTAGCCCATGTTCACTTGCTAATGCATCAATGACAATGGAGACTCAACAAAGTAGCCAGATGAGAGACAGCGCACCGTATCACACCCAGAGAACACAACCCTGATAACTCTCCCATGAACTCACTATTAAGGCAACTGCATTAAATAGAGGAAAACAAATTTTACATGTCAAGCATGCATGAGAAAGGACAAAAACTCCAAACATGCACAATGCTCCTTTAAAAAAAGGTATAATATATAAACAATGCCGTGCATTGCACTTGTGTCCTAGAGGTTTTGGGTTCAACTCCCACAGACTTCCACTCTGGGACTCTGGGCAAGATCCTTAACCTTGGATTGCTACCCGGGCACCGGCAACTACTCCCCAAGGGGATGGGTTAAATGCAGAGACCAATTTTCCGTCCGTCTGTCCGTTTTCTTCCGCTTATCAGGGGTCGGGTCGCGGGGGTAGCAGCTTCAGTAGGGAGGCCCAGACGTCCCTCTCCCCAGCCACTTGGGCGAGCTCCTCCGGGGGAATCCCAAGGCGTTCCCAAGCCAGCCGAGAGACATAGTCCCTCCAGCGTGTCCTGGGTCTTCCCCTGGGCCTCCTCCCGGTGGGACGTGCCCGGAACACCTCACCAGCGAGGCGTCCAGGAGGCATCCTAACCAGATGCCTGAGCCACCTCAACTGGCTCCTCTCGACGTGGAGGAGCATCAGTTCTACTCCTCCCCGGATGACTGAGCTTCTCACCTTATCTCTAAGAGAGAGCCCAGCCACACTACGGAGAAAACTCATTTCAGCCGCTTGTATCCGGGATCTCGTTCTTTCGGTCACGACCCAAAGCTCGTGACCATAGATGAGGGTAGGAACGTAGATCGACCGATAAATCGAGAGCTTCGCCTTTTGGCTCAGCTCTCTCTTCACCACAACGGATCGGTACAGCGCCCGCTTCACAGCAGACGCTGCACCAATCCGCCTGTCGATCTCCCGCTCCATCTTCCCCTCATTCGTGAACAAGACCCCAAGATACTTGAACTCCTCCACTAGGGGCAGCACATCCTCCCCAACCCGGAGATGGCACTCTACCCTTTTCCGGTTCAAGACCATGGTCTCGGATTTGGAGGCACTGATTTTCATCCCAGCCGCTTCGCACTCGGCTGCAAACCGCTCCAGTGAGAGCTGTAGATCACGCCCTGATGAAGCCAATAGGACCACGTCATCCGCGAATAGCAGAGACGCAATCCTAAGGCCACCAAAATGGATCCCCTCAACACCTTGGCTGCGCCTAGAAATTCTGTCCATAAAAGTTATGAACAGAATCGGTGACAAAGGGCAGCCTTGGCGGAGTCCAACTCTCACCGGAAACGAGTCCGACTTACTGCCGGCAATGCGGACCAGACTCTGACACCGGTCGTACAGAGACCTGACAGCCCTTATTAAAGGGTCCGGTACTCCATACTCCCGGAGTACCCCCCACAGGATCCCTCGGGGGACACGGTCGAATGCCTTCTCCAGATCCACAAAGCACATGTAGACTGGTTGGGCAAACTCCCATGCCCCCTCCAGAATCCTGCTGAGGGTATAGAGCTGGTCCAGTGTTCCACGGCCAGGACGAAAACCACACTGCTCTTCCTGAATCCGAGATTCGACTATCCGATGAACCCTCCTTTCCAGAACCCCCGAATAGACCTTACCAGGGAGGCTTAAGAGTGTGATTCCCCTGTAGTTGGAACACACTCTCCGGTCCCCCTTTTTGAATAGTGGGACCACCACCCCAGTCTGCCAATCCAGGGGAACTGCCCCCGATGTCCACGCAATGTTGCAGAGCCGCGTTAACCAACACAGCCCCACAACATCCAGAGCCTTAAGGTACTCCGGGCGAATCTCATCCACCCCCGGGGCCTTGCCACCGAGGAGCTTTTTAACAACCTCGGCAACCTCAGCACCAGAGATGGGAGAACCTGACCCAGAGTCCTCAGGCTCTGCTTCCGCAATGGAAGACGTGTTGGTGGGATTAAGGAGGTCTTCGAAGTATTCCGCCCACCGAAACACAAGGTCCCGAGTCGAGGTCAGCAGCACACCACCCCCACTGTAAACAGTGTTGGTACTGCACTGCTTCCCCCTCCTGAGACGCCGTATAGTGGACCAGAATCGCTTCGAAGCCGTACGGAAGTCTTTCTCCATGGCCTCTCCGAACTCTTCCCACGCCCGAGTTTTTGCCTCGGTGACCAGCCGAGCTGCCTGCCGCTTCGACTGCCGGTACACATCAGCTGCTTCCGGAGTCCAAATCAGTAACCATAATGTTATTTTCTCAAAATAACATTCTAGTTAACTTGTGCTTTGCATTGTGAATGGGTTGAAACCAGTGCTCTCAACTCTCACGCATTGACCGTGTGACACACGCATGTCACTGACTTCACACGCTCACACGCAACACATGACATTTCACACGCAAACATGGAATTTCTCACGCATAAAAATCACAAAGCCCATCTGGGCTGCGGACGACAAAACTCTGCCTTCTGCTGAGCTGTTTCGGCTTCTTTCACAGCTTGTGGCCATCAGTAATTCCTGCTGCAGTTCATGTTAACAGAGCAGCAGGAAGAGTGATCAGAGTTATGAATAATTTTAGTCTTAACATTGGTGAAAGTGAGCCGGTATGGTCCTGTACCGCGTACACAGGAGGGGAGGGGGCGGGGCTGCTGCCAGATGACCGGCTCATTCAGAACCAGTCATGGCTGCACGCTGGATCATAAAACAGTTCTGCTAACCAGATGCAGTTTAAAACGCCACTTGGTCTGTTTATAAGTTTCATTTTTATTAATTCTGCATTTTTTAACTACATGCACCGTATTTCTGTGCCTCAGCGCTTGCTCCTCCTCCCCCCTCCTTTCCCTCGGAGCAGGTGCTTTCTGGGCGTCAGTGCGCCCAGAGCGCACTGACGAGAGCAATAGAGATTTGTCTGGTCAGCACGGCGACTGACTGAGAAACCTGTCGCTGTGAAAGGTGATAATGGTTATAAACCGTAACAGTCTAAAAGTGCATTGAGCTGAAAAGAGGGAGACATCAGCAGCTGGATCGTGCGTAAAGACGCAGCGGGAACCTCTGTGTGCTTCAGTGTTGCTGCTGTGGGGAAATTGTTGATCATAAAGGCTTGATGAAACTCAGCCTGAATCACCAATCAGGTTATAGATCTACAATGATAAACAAACCCATAGATGAATGTGTAACAGTATAATATTTCGGTCAATAACTTAAAACTACTTAATTTTATTCAGTATTATTTGAACTATTGTGTATTTTTTATGTTTTAATCCATTAACTGAACAATAAAGTATTAATACGTCTCTTTCTCTTTTTAACACAATTAATGTCTACTTCATTGTTTGGTGGGATAAAAATGAGATGGAGTTGACACCACTGGCTCTTCCAGGGTCCGGTTAGCCCTGCCCCCAAACACGCCCCGCCCCCTCATTAGCATGATCTCACTCTTAACTTTTGATAAAAGTTGAGAGGTCTGGTTGAAACACATGTCAAATGTTGTTTTGAATTAGTTAAGCTAATTTAACCACGATTCACATTCTTGAAGGTGAACTTTGGTTCTTTAACTTAAACAAAATATAATTTCATCAAGTAATGTTTTGTTTAACTTGGGCTTTGCATTGTGAATAGATTGAAACACATCCCAAATGTTTCTAACTCCATTCCATGCTTTTGGAATCAGATCTCCAGTGAACCAGGAATTTACTGAAGTATTCTGATTATGATCAACCACTTTTGTTTTGACCTTTGTTTATTTTTGCATGGAAATAGTTCCTTAGCTTAGCTTCGTTTTATCTTTATTTTGCTTAGTAGTTTAGTTAAGTTTCACTAGCCAGGTAGAGAGGATTTGTTAATTGAAGTATAGTGTAAATTCAGATACACAGCATTACATAGTGATGTTCTCTGGATGTTCATTTTATTTCTGTTATTAAATTCTTGGACTTGAAAAGAAGTTGTCACTCCTTTATTCTGTGTGCAGGTTTTGCTGTTAAAAGATCACTAGTGCTCAAATTCATTCCTTTCAACTATTGTCTTAATATCAGCTTAAAAGCTGATCATCACCAGACAATACTTAACAGACAGAGGGTTTCTTCGGCACCATCATTCCGGTGCCGAAGAAACCACAAGTCACCTGTTTCAACGACTACCGGCCTGTTGCACTGACTCCCATCATGATGAAGTGCTTTGAAAGGCTGGTAAAGGAACACATCGTCTCCAGTCTCCCCCCAACACTCGACCCGTTCCAGTTTGCCTACCGACGGAACCGCTCCACTGAGGACGCCATCTCCTCTGCTCTTCACCTGAGCCTGGCACACCTGGAGGAGAAGAACACGCACGTGCGGATGCTGTTCCTGGACTTCAGTTCAGCGTTCAACACCATCATCCCACAGCATCTGGTGGGAAAACTGGAGCATCTGGGCTTCAGCACACCCCTTCGCAACTGGCTGCTGGACTTCCTAACCAACAGACCTCAATCAGTCCGGGTAGGACAGAACACCTCTGATGTCATCACCCTCAGCACGGGCTCCCCTCAGGGCTGCGTCCTGAGCCCCCTGCTGTTCACTCTGATGACACACGACTGCGTCCCCAGGTTCACCACCAATCACATCGTGAAGTTTGCGGACGACACAACGGTGGTGGGCCTGATCAGAGACGACAACGACCAGGACTACAGAGAGGAGGTGGAGCAGCTGGTGGGCTGGTGCAGAGACAACAGCCTGATCCTGAACGTGGAGAAGACGAAGGAGATCATCGTCGACTTCAGGAAGAACCGGCCTCACCATGCTCCACTGCTCATCAACAGCTCAGCTGTGGAGGTGGTCAGCAGCACCAAGTTCCTGGGGGTGCACATCACGGACAACCTCAGCTGGACTATGAACACCATGTCACTGGTGAAGAGGGCACAGAAGCGACTGTACTTTCTGCGGAGGATGAGGAGAGCCCGCCTGCCCCCGCCCATCCTCACGACTCTCTACAGAAGCACCATAGAGAGTATTCTGACCAGCTGTCTCTCTGTGTGGTGTGGAGGCTGCAGTGCCTCCGACTGGAAGAACGTGAGGAGAGTGGTGAGGACAGCAGAAGGGATCATCGGGGCTCCTCTTCCCTCCATAAAAGACATTTCATCGCAGCGCTGTGTGTCTCGAGCCCGTAACATCATCAGGGACCCCTCACACCCCCACCATAGACTATTCTCCCTGCTGCCCTCTGGAAAGAGGTTCCGCAGCATCCGTTGCAGGTCCACCAGGTTCTGCAAAAGCTTTTTCCCTGCTGCCATCAGACTGTTGAACTGCTGAAGTATAAAAACGGACTGTGTACCACACTCGACCCGCTAATTTGCACATTTGTATGTATCCTTCAATATCGCTGCTGCACTTTCTCCGGAAACGTACTGCAAAACTGTTTACAATGCAACTGTCTATTGTTAAATCACTGCTGCACCTTACTGCATAATTGTTTACATTGCTTACATTGTTTTTACATTTCAATCTGCCTACTGCTCACTGCTGCACTTTATCCGAAAGTTAATTGAAAGTTATCCTGTATTTGACTGTGATTTACCACTGCATTTTTCTTATCCTGTACTGTAAATTCACTGCAAGGTATCCTGTAGAGTTACTGCAATCTTTCTGAGCTGTATGAAAAAACGAAATTTCGTTCTGTATGCACTCTGTGCTACAAAATGACAATAAAGAAAGTCTAAGTCTAAGTTATTTAATAAACATTAAATAACTTAAGGAAGTTCTCCACAGAAGGCTAGATTTGCTTGAGTTCTCTGAAGAACCTTTATTCATTTGGTTTTATTGTAAATGAAATATACAGAAGACCAATATCCGGACCTCTCAACTTTTGGCAAAAGTTAAGAGTGAGATTATGCTAATTTTTGGGGCGCGGCTTGTTTGGGGCGGGGCTAACTGGACACTGGAAGAGCCGGTGGAGTCTCAACTCCATCACATTTTTATCCCACCAGACATTGAAGTAGACATGTATTACTTTTGTTAAAAAGAGAAAGAGACGTATTAATACCTTATTGTTCAGTTAATGGATTAAAACATAAAAAACACACAATTGTTCAAATAATAATGAATAAAATTAGGTAGTTTTAAGTTATTCACCGAATTATTACACTGTTACACATTAATCTATGGGTTTGTTTATCATTGTAGATCTATAACCTGATTGGTGAATCAGGCTGAGTTTCATCAAGTCTTTATGGTCAACATTTTCCCCTCAGCTGCAACACTAAAGCGCACAGAGGTTCCCGCTGCGTCTCTATGCACGATCCAGCTGCTGATGTCTCCCTCTTTTCAGCTCAATGCACTTCTAGACTGTTACAGTTTATAACCAGCCCGTTGCCAGAAAACGCATCCCCTGCTGTTTCATAGAAATATACACTTGTAGTTGGTGTAACATTTTCTACGTGTTTACACATGTGTTCTGAACTACTAGTGTGAATTTCAGGTGTGTGGGACAATTTTTAGATTAAAAACATAGGGGGATGCGTTTTTTGGCAGCCCCATTGCCAAAAAACGCATCCCCTGCTATCTCAGAGGAGTTGACACTTGTATGACTCTATTCCTGTATATCAATCTGTAATTAAAGGACAAGGGTCAGCAAATGCAAATTCTGCCGTGTAAAACAATGACAGCACAATTTTTGCTCTATGATCTGAAGCCCCATTTGGAGCTTTTAAACAGGCTTTTGAAAAACTTTGATAATTTGCTGCTGTAATATTATAGATTTTTCAGAATTAAAAGCTAGCAGATGTGCAGAATCAAAACATAACAGAAATACAATTATAGAGCATTCAGTATTGTAAGAAAGCCCACACTGTTTCTGGATAAATAGATTATTGTATGAGTTAAGTTCTATTCCGTTTTATGCCTCTTTCCTTGTAAGTTTGAAATGTCCCATGCTCCTGAATGCACCATAGTTTTCTGACGCTCACGAATGCATCCCACTGGTCTATGAACGCTGTGTCTGCACGTTTGATCTTCCGCTTAAGAAAAAGCTTTTCAGTTTCAAAACTCACGTCGGCTCTCACGGTTTATTGTTGTGTGTGAATTACAAGACACTACAACAAATAAATCAGCCGTACCTCGGATAGAAACTTTGGATTTAATGTTGTTCATAACACCCGTACTTTTGTAAACGAATCTGCCAAATACACACAGTTTTTTTTCTCACTAGAAGTACATTTAAACGTTTTTATATAATTAATATAAGAACAAGTCGCTCCGTTGGTCGTATTTTAATTCATTTTCCGTCGATATTCATTTGTACAGAGCGAGGCGCGCTCCCGCGACAGGGGACGCATATCTCGGCAGGCATGCACTTTTGAGCATAACACCGGCTCACTTTCACCACTGGTTAAGTAGAATTATTCATAACTCTGATTACTCTTCCTGCTGCTCTGTTAACACGAACTGCAGCAGGAATTACTGATGGCCACAAGCTGTGAAAGAAGCCGAAACAGCTCAGCAAAAGGCGGAGTTTTGTGGTCCGCAGCCCAGATGGGCTTTGTGATTTTTATGCGTGAGAAATGTCATGTTTGCGTGTGAAATGCCATGTGTTGCGTGTGAGCGTGTGAAGTTAGTGAAATGCGTGTGTCACACGGTCAATCAAGAGAGTTGAGAGCTATGCCAATATCCATGTCTGAATATCACCAGTACATTCCACACTCAGCTAGCTTAGCTTCAGCACAAATATATCGGTGAGACTCTTTTTTATTCTTTACCCAAAACATTTTCAAAACATATTCAAGTGCTTTCTGAGCAAAGTAATACTTGACGAATGTTTTCTAAGGCGGAAGCATGTAGAACACATTTAACTCAACATAAGCAATTATTTTCTAGCCTATTTGGTGGAACCCTGGTTTTCCCAGTGAGAATACATGAAATATAGTTTTGAGGTGGGAGCACTCACTATGTAACGTAATTCATGTGTCTGACGAAAGTGAGATGCAATAATAATAATTATAATAATAATAATAATTATTATTATTATTTAATGCATTTAAACAGAAAACTATAAGTTAATATTCTGGTGAATTTTGTTGGGATGGGGGTCCTGATCATGATTCATTTTTCAAAGGGGGCACAAAAGAAAACTAGGAGAATCACTCCTATTCGATGAATCTGCGCCTGGTTTGTATTCATGGGAGATAAAGGTCAGACAAAAGTTGACACATCTATTATTGAACTAACACTTCCATCATGTTTTTAGCAGGTAATGGGCATAAATCTGATTTCAACATGATGGAGAACTTTGTACCTGAGAGTTTCCAGTCTGCAGTTTGGACTCTCCAGTCCAGCAGAGAGATGCTTCACTCCGGAATCCTGCAGGTTGTTGTTACTCAGGTCCAGTTCTCTGAGACTGGAGGACTGGGAGCTGAGAACTGAGGACAGAGCTTCACAGCTTCTTTCTGAGAGGTCACAGCCACTCAGTCTGAGGAGACAGGGAGAAAAATCTGCTATTAAACAATTCATCAGGAATATCGTTTATTCCTTTATAGTCACCAATGTTCTCCTTGGAAAGATTGATGGATCTGTCTGATTTGCTTTCAGAACACAAGGCTGTGTGATGAGCAGGTTAATGCAACCCAATCACTGTGTAAATCTGATAATGTTCAGGGACACAAATCCTATTTTTGTTTTGAGGGGGACAATAAACAGTAATATTTGGAGCAATTCCATGGATCTCCCTATCTTTCCTTCAACTTGCACCTTTTCTTGTGGTGTTGAGCCCTCAGCATGTTAAATAATGTTATTAAAACTCAAGTTTTTATCAACCAAACTAAAACAACTACATTGTTGAGTCTTTGTTGAGTCATAGTAGCCTACAGCCAAGTCTTTATCTGATGCAGGGAACTGAAACTCCTCTCAGCTTCACATGAAGACACTGCCACCATCAATATCCTGATGAGAAGCTCAACCTGATTGAACCCTGCTGATTCATGGGTATTTGTTGTGAAAGAGAGACAACTTCCCACAGAGAAAAGCTCTGTTCAGCTCAGGGTCCTGATCTAGTGCATCATCTAACTCCCCAGTGAGGAGGACACTCTCTACCTTCTGGAGAATCTCTACACTTTCCTGGTCAACTTTCACCAAACTGAATCTTGATGTATCAAACTCTGCCCTGTAGTGATCCACTGCCTTCCTCACAAAGCAAATGAATAATAAAAAATATTAGATTTTTCCCAAAGAGGAAGAACAATGTTTTGTATTAAGTTTTGTTTTACCAATCAAAACTAAACAATCTTTGACTTTAAAAGAAATTAGATATGTGTCAAACCAAACATCTAACTTTTTCACTTTTCGTCAGTCCTAAGTGATCCCTCTCTTTTAGCTCTTGTCTTTCTCCATGTTTCCTCCTCGCTCTCCTCTGTCCCGTCACTTCTGCTACTGTATAGCAGCAGTGTTGACCATCAGCTAGGCTATTTGCTAACCTAGTAAAATGGTAAAAATGGGCTGATTTTGGACAAAGTGGGAGAAATTTCACTTTCGATGATACAGCCTTGTACTTGAACAATTGGTGTGATAAATCATATATTGACTTTTACACTCTCCTCATCAGATTAGTCCACCATCGCTCTGTCTCTGAAATATCAAGCTGCTGAGAGTAACTCCCGTTAGCTCCGCCCCTTGGAAACGACACGCGGACCAAACCACTATGTGGGATAGGGGTGTCATCTTTTAATAAAATGGCTTGTTAAGTGGCTTGTACTTATATAGCGCTTTATCAAGTCCCACAACCCAAAAGTGCTTTACACTTTACACACATTCACACCCTGACGGTGGTGAGCGATGTTAGTAGCAATAGCTGCCCTGGAGGATTGCTACCCATCACATAAAATACAGAATAGTCCTTTACTCAGCATTTAGATGTTCCATCCCGTCTTGAAACAATACGGGACACGATTTGTTCCGTATTTTCATAGAATACACTTGTTCTTTACACATGCCTCAACAGTAAATATAACAATAATGAACATAAAAAAACATAGGAAGTACTAAAAACAACAAAACCGTCAAGAAACTGGCATCCTAGTAGCAGCTGCCACTGGCCACTTATTGGCAGGTGAAGTACTTTGTTCCATCAAGTATATGTCACTGTATTAAAGGTTTTATACAGTTTAATGAGCAAATGCATCACATCAAACATTAATAATTTGAATATTTGTTGTTCTAGTATAATCATGAAAGGTTTTACATTTGAATGCTTTCCCAATAAAATGGTTCTGACATTTTTTATCCCTAATAGGCAATTGATCCATTTTTAATTCTGGCAAGACTGCTTGTATTTTTAAATGAGAGAGTGCGTTTTGTATTTAATGCAGCAGAGCAACAGGTATTATTTTGCTAAATTCTTTACAATAACAGTGGACATCACATTTTTCTTTAAAGGTGTTAAAATGTAAGAAATTTCCATGCTCATCCATTAGTTCTGTAACAAAAATCACCTTTTTATCAAATCCGACTTCTTTAAATATGGTTTTGCTGTTTATGATTATAGTTCTGTTGTTCGACAGTGTGGAGCCATGCGGGGTAAAATTATGAGAAAATATAATCTTCCAATAGTTTAATATCTGTGGAAATCAAATTATTTCACAGGCAGTTTTCAATCTCAAAATCACATTTCAGCACTAAATCCAACCTTCCAACTTTCTTAAAAATATTTTTTGGGATTCTGTTTATGACATAAAAGCTTTTATCCAATTTATTTTTAAAACTCCTACTACTGATTTAAAGTCAAGTGTTTTCAAACCTCCTTTTTATAATCTTTAAGCAATTGTGATTTCTTAACATAACGCGTTTTGTTTCTCTCTATATATAAAGTTGTATACTATAGAATTCGCTATTTTGATATTTTCTGGAGTCGCATACATTGAGCTACATGGATAAATCAATTTTGATATCCCCTCAGTCGGACTCCGCCAAGGTTGCCCTTTGTCACCGATTCTGTTCATAACTTTTATGGACAGAATTTCTAGGTGCAGCCAAGGTGTTGAGGGAATCCGTTTTGGTGGCCTTAGGATTGCCTCTCTGATATTCGTGGATGACGTGGTCCTATTGGCTTCATCAGGGCATGATCTACAGCTCTCACTAGAGCGGTTCACAGCTAAGTGTGAAGCGGCCGGGATGAGAATCAGTGCCTCCAAATCTAAGACAGCGGTCTTGAACCGGAAAAGGGTAGAGTGCCTCCTCCGGGTTGGGAAGGATGTGCTGCCCCTAGTGGAGGAGTTCAACTATCTTTGGGTCTTGTTCACAAATGAGGGGAAGATGAAGCGGGAGATCGACAAGCGGATTGGTGTGGCGTCTGCTGTGAAGCGGGCGCTGTACTGGTCCATTGTGGTGAAGAGAGCTGTCTGATATTAGACAGCATTGATCAGGAGAGCAAGACTGCAGAAACACAAGAATGCACCAGACCCAAGCACCGGTGTCACAGTTCTTCATACCCGAGTCATCTCATGACACCTATGTGGTATGGAAAATTGGTATGATTGATTTAACTTCCATTATTATTTTTTAGCATTTAGTTTTGTAAGTTTCGTGATGTTGAGTTCCAGGAAATTCTACAACATGTCATAACCAGGTGGCTTTCTGTTAATCCAGCAATCACTCGGCTAATGCAAACCTGGACTGCTGTGAAATCTAACTTCATTAGCCAGGGAGATGAGCGCCCTAAACAACTTAGAGTTCATTTAAAGCTCAGTGAGGACTCAACTAAGGAAGAGGGAAACATTCTAGAGGTTTACTCTTATTTGCAATAATATCCTCTCTCTTTTTGAGGATGTTGTGAAGAAGATGGAGAGTGATGAAACCAATTGTGTCGAGTTATAGGCCATCATGGATAACTTCAAGCAAAAACTCAGAGAGAGACGAGATGATCAGCTTTATGGCTACTTAACTAAAGTTAAGCTGCAGCGTCTCCTTCCACATGATGAAAATAGCAGGGGCAGGTTTCACTGCATTTCTCATTTTCAGAAGACAACTGGCTGTTCTCACTGCAGCCTCTTTCTCTACACCATGGCACCTGGACCTTCAGTGACAATGAGAGGGTGACCACCAAGCTCAACCTCATCCATAAATATGGATGAACTTTATGATGAATGCTTCACAGCAAAATCCATTCTGAAGAGGCATAAAGAAGATGTTAAAAGTGAATGGAAGTGCAAAGGTGTGGCTGCCAGGTGGGTGGCTCTCTTTCAAGAAGTTGAGCTGCCTAACATGCTGACTATCGTCAGCCATATACTCAGGATCCAAGGATGTTAATATTATATAGTTAAAAAGTGTGGCAATGTTGAAAGAATTGTTATATATTGTGTTTAGATTTCCAAAGCGACTCTGGGTAGTCATAAGATCAATGGCTTTAATGCATTAAAACAGAAAATTATAAAAGTAAAATTTTGTTCCCATCAGAAGCCCCATCCCATTCGTTTGGGATGGGGCTTCTGAAAATGTTTCATTCTTCAAAAGGAGGCACAGAAGAATACCTTTGAAAATCACTCCTATGTGGTGAGTATTTGCTCAGTATGTACTCATGGGGAGTAAAGATCAGACATGATATGTTGACAAAACTATCACTGAACTAACATTTCTATGTCTTTAGGAGGTAATGGACAGAAATCTGCTTTCAACAGGATGGATAACTTTGTACCTGAGAGTTTCCAGTCTGCAGTTTGGACTCTCCAGTCCAGCAGAGAGAAGCTTCACTCCTGAATCCTGCAGGTTGTTGTTCCTCAGGTCCAGTTCTCTGAGACTGGAGGACTGGGAGCTGAGAACTGAGGACAGAGCTTCACAGCTTCTCTCTGAGAGGTTACAGCCACTCAGTCTGAGGAGACAGGCAGAAAAATCTGCTATTAAACAATTCATCAGAAATAGTGTTTATTGCTTTACAGTCACCAATGGTCTCCTTGGAAAGATTGATTGTCTGATTTTACATGTGTTTATGTTGCCTTTGGCTGATCCCTCGCACCCCAGTCACATACTATTTTAGTCACTTCCTCACGCCACAAGAACAGTTTTTTCCCCATCTGCTACCAGCCTTATGAACAAGGCCAAGAGCCGCCTGTGAAACTGGACACTGTCTCTCCCCTGTTCAGGACTTACAAGCTTCTGTGTTATATTGAGGCACAGTCAATGTAATGTATTGTGTAATGTATCCTTTTTATTCTATTTTTTATTTTATTTTTATTTTCTCACAATAGAGAAATTCACTTCTGCATCTTAACCCATCCCCTTGGGGAGCAGTGGGCTGCCAATGTGCGGCGCCTGGGGAGCAATTAGGGGTCTTGCTCAGGGACCCAGAGTGCAGGCAATGGGGATCGAACCGGGTACTTGCAACCTTTTCAGAGCGCAAGCGCGCTGCTCTAACCACTCGGCCACCACTCCCCCTTTGTCTGCACCATCAACACCAAGTCAAATTCCTTGTAAGTGCAAACCTACTTGGCGATTAAACTTGATTCTGATTTATTGTGAACTGGTTCATTATAAATAAACTACCTTTACGTGTAATTTATGATGCTGAGATGGAGAAAAAGTGACGAGGCTCAGAGAAACTGTGAATAAAAACAACAACTTGATTTTCAAGCACTTGCTGCCAAATGAGTAAAAATAACAAATGTTTGTGGCAGGGCCGTCAACAGCTGCCATGGCTGATGATGACGGTGGCGGCGACATCAGGTCTCTCAGTGGCAGACACATGTAGCAGAACCTGCGCTAAGCTGGGCTGCTTTCAGAACACAAGGCTGTGTAATGAGCAGGTTAAAGCAACCCAACCACTTGGTAAATCTGAAAAAATGATACGACGTCAATGCAGTAATCTTAGCTAATGTTCTATGGCCAAGGTAGTCTACATTGTAAATGCAGATGAATAGCTAACGTCCTAAACATAGAAAGAGACAGAGACACAGAGTATATATCTATTGCGTTCGTATTTCTGTGTCGCCGTTTTATTTACACTAGCCGAGCTAGTTAAGCTGGTGCAGTGATTTTATTCTGAAATTCACCGAAAAGTGTATCCTGTCTAGCACATGACGTTTCCTGTTTAGCTCTGAAATTTAGGATCTTGATCCTGGGACCTCTGTGGTGTCTGGTCAAACTTCTCGATTACTTTTCTGCAGCTCCTCAGGCCTCTTGTGATGGTGCGGTGGGAGGTGAGAGGAGTAAGCAGCAGAAATTAGCCTTTCTAACCTAAATCAGCAGAACGCTTGGATGAAGTATTCCACACTTTCACTTTATTTCTCATCCACCACACAAAGCCAGGTCTCCAAGGCACTGAACTTACAATGTTCTCTCATACATGAGAAAAACAACAGAAGTTGTACCTCTCAGAACATTAGCATCACGTTATTTCCTTTCCTCTCAAAACAACATGGCGAGCTCTTGCTCAGAATGGATTAGTACAGAAACAAAAGGTAATAGGTGCCCCCCCTATTGTGCTACCTACTCAACTCTAGGAATTAAGCAGTAAAATGACTGTTCCGCTCTGTAAACGGACCCCCAAATGTATGCAACTGATGTGAGTCGACACATTAATCTTTAATTATTTAGGTTTATTTTATTTAGGTTCTTTGCGGCACCACAGCCGGTCTGCAGCATATTCGGTGTGAGCCCGGGGCAATCAGGTGACACATGGTTGTCTAGAGATGAATAATGTTAATAAAATCTTAAAAAAGTATAAAACTAAATTTAACTGAAGTTTGTCTATAATATTAATTAATCAATTTTACCTTATCTTCAGCTCGTCTATTCTGGGACTTTGATTTTTATTGATGATGAGGCTTTTCAAAGGTGGGCACAGATAAAACATTTAGGAAATACTCTTAAAGGAAAGTCTACACCTACTTTTATTTGTAGGTATCAGACAAGAAAAAATCTCTCACTGAACTAACATTTCCATCATGTTTTTAGCAAGTAATGGAGAAAAATCTGGTTTCAATAGGATGGAGAACTTTGTACCTGAGAGTTTCCAGTTTGCAGTTTGGACTCTCCAGTCCAGCAGAGAGAAGCTTCACTCCTGAATCCTGCAGGTTGTTGTTACTCAGGTCCAATTCTCTGACACTGGAGGACTGGGAGCTGAGAACTGAGGACAGAGCTTCACAGCTTCTCTCTGAGAGGTTACAGCCACTCAGTCTGAGGAGACAGGGAGAAAAATCTGCTATTAAACAATTCATCAGAAATATTGTTTATTTCTTTAGTCACCAATGTTCTCCTTGGAAAGATTGATGGATCTGTCTGATTTTAAAAGTCTTTATGTTGCCTTTTATTGTGAACTGGTTAATTATAAATAAACTACCTTTACGTGCAATTTAGGATGCTGAGATGGAGAAATTGTGAGAAGGCTCAGAGAAACTGCATGAATTAAAACAACTTTATTTTCAAGAACTTCTAAGTCAAATCTTAAAAAATATATAACTTCAATACAGTAATCTAAGATTACTAAGGCCAAGTTAGGGCGACCCCTCGAAATGTTCTAAGGCCAAGTTAGGGCGACCCCCCGAAATGGCAGAGCATTTACATTCATTTTGATACCAGCATGCCGGTTAATGGTCTTAAGTGGCAGGAAATGCAAACAGTGCCATTTCAGTATTACTTTGAATGTGGCCATGTGGGAAACTCTAACGCCATTTCGGTATCACGGCAAAATACGCAAAATCCACTAGATGGAGCTCCTGTATTATAAGTTGAAACATGGTTTAGTTTTTATCTTAAGATCAGAGAGCATGCCACGAGGGATTATTGTGCGTCATGGGGGTATCATCTGCATATTAACAGTATTTTGTACGGTATTTAGTACTGGTGGTCCATTGGGAGTGTGTGGGGGAGGGGCGGCCGGCCACAATTGAATATTGGCTGGATGATCCTAAGTGTCAATGGGTCTTCATGGTATTTTCAAAGTGTTTGGGTAATGTTGGTCCATTGGGAGTGTGTGGGAAGGGGCTGCGGGAACAGTTATGGATGTTAGTTCAGGGCTTCTCCATGGAAGTTGATGCGGAGAAAGGGTGCTCCGTTCCTGGGTAGAGAAGGTCCATGGGTCCCCCTGGTTCTCCAGAACCACCAGGGTCCTGGACCAGGCTCTGGTTCTGGAGAATCAGGGGGGAAACATGGAGCTTTTTTTTACCCAGGAACAGAGCAATCTAGGCCCGCAATGAGCCCATGTACAGTATATGTGTGGCAGCAGTGGCAAAGTGGTTAAGGTCCTTGACTATCATGGAGAAAGGCGGAGGTTTGAGCCCCATCATGTCTTGGGCCAGATTTATGTCCATAGTGATACTGAGCAACTCTGCAGTTGAATTTGGCAGTGAGAACTGTTGACTACTAGACTACTGGAACAATTTTATATATTCTCGAAAAAAAAGATAAATCATAGCCTGACTTTATAATTCAGACCCATCCAGGACTATGGACACTGGACCTCCAGAGAACCAGGGGGAGAACCATGGAGATTCTCTACCGAGGAACGGAGCACCCTGGATCCACATGGACCTCCGTGGAGCAGCCCCTGGTTCCTCCAGGACCACCTGGGTCTTGGAGAACCAGGGAGGATCCATGGAGCTTCTCTACCCAGGAAAGGAACACCCTGGACCCGCATGGACCTCCGTGGAGCAGCCCCTGGTTCCTTCAGGACCACCATGGACCTCCAGAGAAGCAAGGGAGGAACCATGGAGGTTCTCTCCCTGGGAACAGAGGCTTCTCCCTTTGTAAAAAATAGTTTGACCTTAAAGTTCGGGGAGAGGTTCTTGTTGGCTTTATCCTTGTTGGCTTAGTCCAAGAGTGTATTAAATGAAATAAAGACTTAATTTAAACCAAATTTAAAAACAAAAAGGTTCCAGCAGGCGGAATCGTACCCCAGTCGCAGGGGCCACACACCGGGTCAATAACCACTAGGCTACTGGAACCACGCTAATACAATGGCTCATAGTCCTTATATCATTGATTCCAGTCCAGTGTGGGGCTTCCAGTCTGAGTCCATGGGTCATCCTGGCTCTCTCAAGGTCCAATGGGGTGCTCAGCCCCATGTGGGCCTAGGGTGCTCCTTTCCTGGGTAGAAAAGCTCCATGTGGCCCCCTGGTTCTGCTTGCATCCGTGCATCCATAAGGAGCACTAGACTACCAGAGCCATAAACCTCAACACATCCAAAGGTGAACAATAGCCACTCATGTGACACATAAGGCTTAGCGGGAATCGAACCCGGGTCTCCCACTTGGGAGTCATTCGCCTCAACCACTTCTCCACCTCTCTGGAGGATCAGTGTGGGCTTGCAGTCTAAGTCGATGGGCCTTCCTGGTTCTCTGGATGTCCAAGGGGGTGGTGAGCCCACCTCCATGCGGGCCAGGGTGCTCCATTCCTGGGTGGAGAAGCTACATATGGCCCCTAGTTCTTTGGAAGACCAAGGGGATGTCAGCCCATCTCCATGCGGGCCAGGGTGCTCCATTCCTGGGAAGAGATGCTACATGTGGCCCCTGGTTCTCTGGAGGTCCAGTGTGGGCTTCCAATCTAAGTCCATGGGCCTTCCTGGTTCTCTGGAGGTCCAAGGGGATGTCAGCCCACCACTATGCGGGCCAGGGTGCTCCATTCCTGGGTAGAGAAGCTCCGTGGGTCCCTGGTTCTCTGGAGCTCCAGTATCCATGGTCCTGGATTGGTCTGAATTATAAAGCCAGGCTATGATTCTTTTTTCTAGAATAAAAAAAAATAAATGGTTCTCACTGCCAAATTCAACTGTTGAGAGACACAGTATCAGTCTGGACAGGACTCGAACCAATGTTCCTCTTCTACTTACAGTCAAGGAGCTTAACCGCTCAGCTGCCGGAACCACGCATAAACTTGGGCTCATAGTGCTTACATCATCGACTCCAGTCCAGTGTGGGGCTTCCAGTCTAAGTCCAGGGGCCCTCCTGGTTCTCTGGAGGTCCAAGGGGGTGGTCAGCCCACCTCTATGCGGGCCTAGGGTGCTCCATTCCTGGGTAGAGAAGCTCCATGTGGCCCCTGGTTCTCTGGAGGTCAAGTGTGGGGCTCCAGTCTGACCTCCAGAGCCCCTATGACCTCCAGAGGCCCTCCTGGTAACATCCATGCGGGCCTACGGGGCTCCATAACTGGGTAGAGAAGCTCCGTGGGCCCTCCTGGTCCTCTGGAGGTCAAAGGTCAAAGAGGCTCTCTGGAGTTCCAAGGGGGTGCTCAGCAAACCTCCATGCGGGCTTTGGGCACCTTAGTCCCGGGCACAGAAGCTTCATGTGCCCCCTTTTCTCTGGAGGATCGGTGTCCTGGTCTATTCTTCAGTTTTAGCTTCTGCTGTTCCCACCATTAGACTACTGGAACCACATGATTAACAACAAAAAGCTGCCCCATTTTTGAAAAATAGTTTGACCTTAAAGTCTGGGGAGAAGTTCAAGGGGGTTGTCAGCCCACCTCCATGCGGGCCTAGGGTGCTCCATCCCTGGGTAGAGAAGCTCTGTGTTGCCCCCTGGTTCTCCCCTACTGGTTCTCTGGGGTCCAGTGTGACTTGAATACAGTACAATAGTAGGAACATATTTTAGTTTTCAGTATAAAATTCAAATGAGTGGTCCTCCATAACCCCAGCCTGGTTCTCAGAACACCCACCCTGGAGCTCTCCACTGAAGCCCAGCAAGGTCCTCCATAACCCCAGCCTGGTCCTCAGCACACCCACCCTGGAGCTCTCCACAGAGGCCTCCACATCAGCCTCCCACCCCCGGCCCGGGCACACCCACACCACCCGGCTGGAACACCTCCATAACTTGCACCTCCATCCGAACCATGGTACTCACTCTTAAGCACCCCCCCCCCCCACGGTTATAATCAAATAAACCAAACAGCTAAGTCCTCATTCCCCTGGTAAGGCTGAAAGACCTCCGTGGCCCTGGTATGGCTTCAAAGTGTCCCCATATGGCACATATCCTATTGACAATGATACCCGGATGGCAAGTGCACTGCCATTGCAGATGTTTCCCAAATGGCAGCTAGTTAAGGGCTTGCCATTGGAGACTAAGTGCCTGTGCCCCTGGTATGGCTTCAAAGTGTTGGACGAGCTCCAGAAGGGCAGGGGAGCAACCTGCTGCTGGAGCCCCAGCCCGAGGCCCTCCCCGGCCCAATCACCACCAACACTTAGCCTACTAACCCTCCAGCCCGGAGCTCCAGACACCCAGGGCTCTGCCTGGTCCCTCTCACCCAGAAAGAGCCTCCATCCCCGGCCTAATGTCAACCAACATGCAGCCTGCTAACCCTTCAGCCTGGAGCTCCAGACACCCAGGGCCCTTCCCGGTCCCTCTCACCCAGGAAGAGCCTCCATCCCCGGCATGATCACCACCAACATGCAACCTACTAACCTTCCAGCCCAGAGCCCCAGACACCAGAGCCCCACCCAGGGCACCCAGGGCCCTGCCCGGTCCCTCTCACCCAGGCAGAGGTTCCATCCCTGGCCTAATCTCAACCAACACGCAGCCTACTAACCCTTCAGCCCGGAGCTCCAGACACCCAGGGCCCTGCCCGGTCCCTCTCACCCAGGCAGAGGCTCCATCCCTGGCCTAATCTCAACCAACATGCAGCCTACTAACCCTCCAGCCCGGAGCTCCAGACACCCAGGGCCCTGCTCGGTCCCTCTCACCCAGGAAGAGGCTCCATCCCTGGCCTAATCTCAACCAACACGCAGCCTTCTAACCCTCCAGCCTGAAGCTCCAGACACCCAGGGCCCTACCCGGTCCCTCTCACCCAGGCAGAGCTACCAACCCTCCAGCCTGGAGCTCCAGACACCTAGGGCCCTGCCCGGTCCCTCTCACCCAGGCAGAGGATCCTGGATGACACCAGATGGCATTTTGCTATTTAGGAGGATTCACAGACGAACCCAGATGGCAGTGGTCTTCACAAGACTCAGTTCCTATAAACCTGCGGAAGGGTTTTTTTTTGGCATAAGGCCCCAGGATCCCTCCAGACCCTTGTATTTTCCTGGGCCGCCCCTGTTAAATCCCTATCCACCCCAAGCTGGGGACTTAGAAAAATGTTCAGGTTTTCATGCCCCTGTTAAGGCAGAAACACCTCCCTGCCCCTGGTATGGCAACGGAATGTCCCCATATGGCACAAATCCTATGAAAATGATACCCAGATGGCAAGTGCCCTGCCATTTTGGAGGATTCACAGATGATCCCATATGTTGTCTTGCCATTCGGGAGGATTTCTGGATGACCTCAGATGTCAGTATGTGTACATGCCATTCGGGAGGAATGGCATGTACACATACAGCTCTTATGTATGTGTACATACACATGCATAAGCTCTTACTCATACTGAGTAAGAGCTCTTACTTGTACCGGATTACTATAGAAAGAAAAGGGAATAGATGCCCCCCTTGTGGTGCTACCTACTCAACTCTAGGAACACTCTGTAAGAGGACCCCAAAATATATGCAACTGATTTAAGTCAGCCCTGCGACAGACTGGCGACCTGTCCAGGGTGTACCCCGCCTCTCGCCCAGTGAACGCTGGAGATAGGCACCAGCAACCCCCGCGACCCCATGAGGGATTAAGTGGTTTGGAAAATGGATGGATGGATGATTTAAGTCAACAAATTGATTTTTAATTATTTGGGTTCTTTTTGGCGCCACAACCAGATGTGCACTGTATTCAATGTGAGCCCGGGGTAATTCTCAGAGTAACAGCTTCTCTGCAATGGGGAGTGGTGGCCTAGTGGTTAGAGTCCAGAGTTTCGGTCCCAGAGGTTCTGAGTTCAACTCCCACAAGCTGCCATTCTGGGTCCCTGAGCAAGACCCTTAACCCCCAATTGCTTCCGAGGCGCCGCACAATGGTAGCCCACTGCTCCCCAAGGGGATGGGTTAAGATGCAGAAGTGAATTTCTCCATTGTGAGATCAATAAAGTTCAATTATTATTAATTATTATTAATCAGCTAACATATGGTTGTCTGCAGATGGATAATGTTAATAAAATCCTAAAAAAGTATCAAACTAAAGAAACTGAAGTTGGTCTTTAATATCAATGGCTTAGTATTTTTTGCCCTATTTTCAGCTCATCTATTTCGGGTCTATGATTTTTTTTTTGATGATGACGTTCCTCAAAGGTGGGGCTCAGAGTAAACTTTTGAGAACCACTCTTACAAGAAAAGTCTACATCTACTTTATATTTGTAGGTAGGGAACAAGGGTCAGACAAGAACAGATGAAAAATCTATCACTGAACTAACATTTCCATCATGTTTTTAGCAGGTAATGCACATAAATCTGATTTCAACGCAATGTAGAACTTGGTACCTGAGAGTTTGTAGTTTGCAGTTTGGACTCTCCAGTCCAGCAGAGAGAAGCTTCACTCCTGAATCCTGCAGGTTGTTGTTACTCAGGTCCAGTTCTCTGAGACTGGAAGACTGGGAGCTGAGAACTGAGGACAGAGCTTCACAGCTTCTCTCTGAGAGGTTACAGCCACTCAGTCTGAGGAGACAGGGAGAAAAATCTGCTATTAAACAATTCATCAGAAATATTGTTTATTTATAATGTTCTCCTTGGAAAGATTGATGGATTTGTCTGATTTTACACATTTTGATGTTGCCTTTAGTTGTGAATTGATTCATTATGAATGAACTGAAGAAAAATTAACCAATATTTCTCTCATTAGCAGATTTTCACTATCAGAAATAAAAGCAGCAACAATCTGTCCTTACAGAGCTTTGTTGGAGGCTTTAACCACTGGCAGCAGCCTCAGAAGAACCTCCTCTGAAGCAGAGTATTTCTTCAGGTCAAACACATCCAGAGCTTCTGCTGATGACACTAAGATGAAGACCAGAGCTGACCACTGAGCAGGAGAGAGAAAGTTTGTGGAGAGACTTCCTGAACGCAGAGACTGTTGGATCTCCTCCACTAGAGAACGATCCTTCAGTTCATTCAAACAGTGGAACAGATTGATGCTTTTCTCTGCAGACACATTCTCGCTGATCTTCTCCTTGATGTACTGAACTGTTTCCTGATTGGTCTGTGAGCTACTTTCTGTCTGTGTCAGCAGACCTTGTAGGAATCTCTTATTGGTCTGCAGTGAAAGTCCCAGGAAGAACCGGAGGAACAAGTCCAGGTGTCCATTTGGACTCTGTAAGGCCTGATCAACAGCTATCTGGTGAAGAGACTTTAGTTTAGGTTTAAAAAATGAAGACCACATAGATTTTTGTGTTTCTTCCATCAGGTTGACACCAGAGTTGATCATGGTCTGATGAACATGAAGAGCAGCCAAAAACTCCTGAACACTCAGATGGACGAAGCAGAACACCTTGTCCTGGTACAGCCCTCTCTCCTCTCTAAAGATCTGTGTGAACACTCCTGAGTACACTGAGGCTGCTCTGATATCGATGCCACACTCTGTCAGGTCTGATTCATAGAAGATCAAGTTTCCTTTCTGCAGCTGATCAAAAGCCAGTTTTCCCAGAGACTTAATCATCTTCCTGCTCTCAGGACTCCAGAGTGGATCTGTTTCAGCTCCTCCATCATACTTGACCTTCTTCACTTTGGTCTGAACCACCAGGAAGTGGATGTACATCTCAGTCAGGGTGCTGGGCAGCTCTCCTCCCTCTCTGGTCTCCAACACGTCCTCCAGAACCGTAGCAGTGATCCAGCAGAAGACTGGGATGTGGCACATGATGTGGAGGCTTCTTGATGTCTTCATGTGGGAGATGATCCTCCTGGCCTGCTCCTCATCTCTGAATCTCTTCCTGAAGTACTCCTCCTTCTGTGGGTCAGTGAACCCTCTGACCTCTGTCACCATGCCAACACACTCAGGAGGGATCTGATTGGCTGCTGCAGGTCGTGTGGTTATCCAGAGGCGAGCAGAGGGAAGCAGTTTCCCCCTGATGAGGTTTGTCAGTAGAACATCCACTGAGGTGGACTCTGTAGCATCAGTCAGGATCTCCTGGTTCTGGAAGTCCAGAGGAAGTCGACTCTCATCCAGACCATCAAAGATGAACAGAACCTGGAAGTGTTCAAAGCTGCAGAATCCTTTGGTTTCAGTAAAGAAGTGATGAACAAGGTCCACCAAGCTGAACTTCTCTTTCAGCACATTCAGCTCTCTGAAGGTGAATGGAAATATGAAGTGGATGTTCTGGTGGGCTTTGTCTTCAGCCCAGTCCAGAGTGAACTTCTGGGTCAAGACTGTTTTCCCAATGCCAGCCACTCCCGTTGTCATCACTGTTCTGATTGGTTGATCTCTTCCAGGTGGGACTTTAAAGATGTCTTCTTGTCTGATGGTTGTTTCTGGTCTGTGTGGTTTCCTGGATGCTGTTTCAATCTGTCTGACCTCATGTTCCTCATTGACCTCTCCAGTCCCTCCCTCTGTGATGTAGAGCTCTGTGTAGATCTGGTTCAGAAGGGTTGGACTTCCTGCTTTAGCGATCCCCTCAAACACACACTGGAACTTCTCCTTCAGACCAGATTTAAGTTGATGTTGACAAACTGCAGCAAGATTTTCTAAACGAACACAAACAGTAAAATCAGAAATCAGAACATCTGAAGATGATGTGAATAAATGTGATTCTATCTCTTCAGTCATCAGTAAATGTGTGATTTATCCATCAGGTTAAATCTTTGTAGAAATCCTCTTACTGCTCTCCAGACGGTCAGCCAGCTCCTCCTGCTTCATCATCCTCAGGAAGTTCAGAGTGATCTTCATCACTGCCTCTCTGCTGCTCCTCCTCTGTTCTTCATCCTCACCTTCCAACACCTCCTCATCATCTCTCTGACTCTCTGAGCAGTCTGGGTCATCTGGACTCAGAACCTTGTGGATCTTCTTCAGCTCGTTCTTCACAAAAGTTACAATGTTGTCCTCCAGCAGCTGGAACAGCATAATATATGAAGGACACATCAGACTGAGATCATGGATCCAAACATCAGAACCATGTTGGACAGACTGACGGTCCAATGGTCCAAAAAGTCCAGCATGGAAACGACTGAACAGAACGGATGGAAAAGTAATTGTTGTACATGTACAGACCATAAATATGGAGTCCAGCTGGGTTTGATGCTGCTGGGAAGACGGACCTCTGGGAACCTCTGAGTTCTGCTGGTCCACTCTGTGGAGGAACCAGAACAATTAGGAAGGAAGGAAGGAAATATTAATCCAGCAGTTTACACAGATGGACCAGATGATCCACGTAGTTGTAGATGTTTAATGTTCCGGCTGATCTACTAATAATTAGCAGAACCTCTGATGGTCCACTTCAGCTCAGCTTATTTCTACAAGAACCAGACAGTTCATAGACTTGATGTTCTAAATGGTTCCCATCATTACGGATCCAATCCTCCATCATGTTCCTGATCATCGATCCTGCTGAATAATGTCCAGCCTTGTTTTCTTAAACTGCAAACCGTTACTAAAATGAAATCTGAATCATCCTGAGAAGCTGAAGGTTCTGGGTCCTATGGGGCTTGCCTGGTTGCCACACCTCCATTTTTTTTGGTCAACTTTACATATTTTTACACAAATGTTTAAGGAAAATAAACAGATTATTTTATTATCGTCTATTTTTAAAAGCTTCAACCATAAATCTTTCAGGGAAAAATTTATCTTTAAGGAAACTGACTGAACTCCAAGGATAATAAGTTGTTTATTTTTCCATACTCAATTAATTTAAATGTCTTCACCATGGAGCAACCTAATAATGATTATATTGTTGTATCATAAAGAAGCTTTAAGTCCAGGTATTTGGGCACCCCCGAAGTAAAGGTGCCCAAAAGGGGCCAACACAATAAAATCTGCAGCCCCCACCGAGGGAAGAGGGGAGACGCCCCCCCCCCCCCAGGAAATCCCCAGCTGTCGCAATGCTGAAGTCCCAAGGAGCCGTGGGGACGAGCCCATGGGCTCCACCGGGAGCCAGCTACGCTGACGTGGAACCAGTCATGGGCCCCAGGGAGCCGAGGCCCCAGGAGCGCCCGCCCCACGGCAGGGGGCCCGGCCTTGGGGCGGGGTTAGTTCCACCAACCACATGATGAAGCTTTCCTTCCCTGCTGAACTGCTCTCACAACGCACACAGGAACCAAGTCTTGATGGGTCAGACTGGCTCTACCAGCTATTTCCCAGCGGGTCGTGGAAATGCGATCCACTGTTAGTCTGACATGGAGCCAGGAAGCAGCAGAACCTCCTGATCAGCATCAACACTCCAGACATGAAGACATGAAGGTGTTATCATCAGAACAGGGCAGCTGATTTCTGGAGATAACGGATCAAACCTCTGTCTGCAAATAGAACTGGAACATCTGAGAGCTCACTGGGTGGAACTGGGGTTCTGTTCTTGGCTCTTAAAGAAATGTAACGGGTCATTTTCAGAACCTCAGACCCCGACTAAGGAGACCGGTCCATACTAGGGGTGGTGATTGGCTAAAATATCACAACATGATTCTTTGCAGTGAAATCAGGATTTTATTAGTTTCCCAAAGTAACAATAAAGCTATTGAAGAAAAATCTAGAGAAGCATTTAGACCAGAGCATTTCTGACACATTTTAATGAGTTGCTGCAGTTCTGCTAACTTGTCTGAAGCTCAACTGAAATGTAATAAATCCATTGAGATATTTAAGAGCTGAAGAACAGCTGCAGCTCTAAACTCCTGTGAGGGAACAACACCAAGTCTCTGGTTCTGATACCAGTGATTGTTCCAGCTCCAGCTGAGAAGAACTGAAACTCTTCAGTCACTAAAACTGAGGAAGACTTTCAGATACGATGACAAAACGGTTCAGGAACAAAGAAAGAAAGTCCAGTTGGTTCCATGTTGGATTTGATTCAATCACTATGAATATGGGAGAGTGACTAAAGAGTCCAGTTAGCTCATTAACATGGAACAGAACCAATCAGAGTGAGCTCCAGTCCAAACTAAATCTTTGACTTTAACCAGAGAAAAGTGTTTAATGATGGTGACTAATCAATGAGGCCCAAAAGCAAACAGATCAGAGCTGTTAAACATGATGTAGCAGCATCCAGGACGCCTCCAACAACATCCATTCTTTCCACTTTCACTGCTGTGGTTCTGGAGAACATCCAACACACACCGCTTCACATATGAACATAGAAATGTGGGAAAAAGAGCTGAGCTCACGTTAAACACATGTTGGAATAAAAACATTTCAGACTGACTCAGTTTCCACAGTTACAGCAGTTAGATACAGCTCACCTCTCTGAGGATGGAAGTCCTGAAGGTTTGAAGTGAAGAGGAGGAGACATTGACCTGTTGCTCTTAAAGGACACACAGCTGGGTTCTGGTTCTGGTTGATGTTTACGTGTCAGTGTCTTAGGAATCCTGTCAGAAAAAAAAGTTATAACACATTTTGTAGCATTTTAGTTTAAACACATTTTAAATAGGACTGATTATTAAATAAAGAGCTGTGAGACATAACAGAACCAGTCAGATCATAAACTTGATGTTCTAAATGGTTCCGATCATTACGGATCCAATCCTCCATCATGTTCCTGATCATTGATCCTCCTGAATAATGTCCAGCCTTGTTTCTAGAGCATAAAGAGCTGTTTCTGAGACAAACATGTTGGTTAGAAATGACTGAGAGGACAGTTTGGTGATATTAGTGTTGAGCTCTGACATGGAGGAGAATCCTGAGTCCTTTTCACTCGGACCATCAAGGAGGTTCTGATGGAGCTTCATTAAGTCTTGGTGTTGTGTTTGTAACGTACTGAGGTGGAACCAAAGCTGATCCACTGCTGAGTCCAGAATAGAGGTTGTTCTAGACGCCTGATCAATAATGAAGTGAAGCAGCTGGATGCCCACTAGTCAGAACTGACAGTTTTCTCCATTTTAACCAGAATCACTGATTAATATCATGATGTGATGAGTTGTCAGCTTCATTTATTCACACAATAGAAATTCATCTTGATTTGAATGAAAAACTGGACATGACTTTATTGTTTTCTAACCAGGATAAAATTAAAATTGAATCTAAATGATGAAACTGGATTGACTGTATATTTCTGTGTCAAAACTGGATGTTTTGTAAAGTGTCTCAAGACGACGTCTGGTGTGAGTAAGAGCTTTAGGACATGGTTGACTGTAACTGGACGGTTGCCAGTTCAACCCACTGCTCCAACGGCCGCAGGGTCCTTTGGCAAGGCACCTCATGCTAATTTGCTTCTGGTAGTGGTCAGAAAGCCTGGTGGTGTAGATGTGTGGCTCGTCCCTGTCCAGACGTTCAGGATGTGGATGTATGAATGACTGATTTTAGTGTAAAGCGCTTTGTGGTTCTTGGACTTGACAAAGCGCTGTACAACCAATTTAACATTTCTAAAAAATAATTTTTTTTGTTAATTTCATTTATTCAGACAATATAAATTAATCTTAATTTGAATAAAAAACTAGACTGTTGATCTAGGTCGTATTTAGACAGCAAATAAATGTAAAGATTCTTCCATAAATGTCTGATCAGCCGTCCTTCTTTCTAGGATGAATAATGTTGAACACATGTTGGTCATCAAGATCCAGGAAATGTTCTGGAAGTTGGTGAGTTTTTCCAGATGTGTCCTGCTGAAACCCAGAGCTCTAAGCAACAGGCTGGTGTCACTCAGCTGGTTCTGCAACACTGACTTGCTGTTTGTCAGAACCCACTGGTACCATGCTGAGCTGCTCCGTTCAGTCTGGATGAAGCAGCAAAGAGGAACAGCAGCAGCTTCAGGACCACTTGGTCTCTTCTGGCCTGATATAGTGAGAACGCTGTGTGAAAAGGGCTCTGGACACTTAGAGATGCTGATCTCACCTCTGAGCGTGGCTCTGGCTCTCAGCTTCCCCACACAGAATGGTTTTAGAGGGAGGGACTCCCTCCTCTCTGTCCTCACACTGATCCATGCTGCTGAATTCACATCCACATCAGCTCACACACACTTTCTACCTTCACCTGCAGAGGAAACACAAATCATTCATCTGCACATCAACTCTGATCATCCTTTACATCATTAGTGCTGGAAAAAGATCAGCTGCTCCTCCTCTGATTGGCTCTTCTTCTCTGCTTCATATCAGTGTCAGTTGAATGCAGTCAGACAGCAGTGAGAGGCAGAGGAAGCTGCCATCAGCTGCTGTACTTCTACTATCAGTCCACTAGATGAAGCCATGGAGCAACATTTCATCCACTGACACTGATTCACTCTGACTGAACATCAGCAACTATTTTATTTCACAATCATCAAACTCTACAAATGGATTATCTGCATCATCAGACCTGAATTATTTAATAATCTGACAGAATCAAACACATTTTAACATTTGAAAGGAGTCAGGAAGCAGCAGGAATCTGTTGTGTCTATCTTTAATTCCTGCTCCAAATCTGCTCCATATCTGTAGAAAAGCCCAGATCTCCATATTTGCTCCACTCATAAGTAGAAGTATTAGATCTCTGATAAACATTGATCAGACTTGATCAGACTTTGTTGACACATCTGACATGTTCATGCATTTATTGAGTTATACCTATTTGTTTTAATTTCTTCAGTGGAATATTTGGTTTGCTGTCTTGGTTAAACTCTAGAGGACTCAGACCCACTTTTATTGGTTTTAATGTGACTCTTAATAAACCGGACCTTTGACTGTTGGACCTCCTGAGTGATCTAAGGAGCTGTAATCTGTCGAGTCAGCAGCAAACTGATTGGTTGTTAGAACCAGATGGACTCTGACCCGGCACTCCTGCATATAAACTACATTAATACTGTAAACATCAGCTGCTGGTGCTGAAGAAGAAGATTTGCTCACATTTACCAAAATGGAGCCAGAGCCAGAGAAGTGGAGCCACAGTGAAGTCCGGGCTTTATTGGACCTGTGAGCAGCAGGAGAAAAACAACATGAGGTTGAAACAATGGAGGCAAAAAGTGAGACATTTGAAGCCGGATCGTAAAGGTCAAAGGTCACAATAACCAGAGTGGATCAGATAGGAAGAGCAGTAAATGGTTTATTTCACTGAACTCGGTTCTGAGGCGTCAGCAGCTTTTAATCCCAAAGTCCAACAGAGATAAAGTGGAACCAGATGATTGGACCTGGATCCGTCTCTGATGTTCAGACTAGAAACTAGCTGCATATGAGGATGAAAACAGACTAAATCAGGGTTTACCACAGATGGTAGATGGACTTCTGTCAGCCTTTGTTAAAGGTCCAAACATCCAGAACCACAGCAGGTTCTAGTAGCTATGATCCAGTACAGTGAACTAACTGGTTCTGATGCTCTGCTGCTGTTCACTCATTTCTACATTCAGCCATTCATCGCTGGTCAACATTCACTTCTAGATGAACTGCTTCATTTCTTGGATTCTGGTCCAAATTTTAGTCATTTAATCAGGATGTTTTATCCAGATAGTTCTAGAGCAGCATCCCGGACTCCTGGAAGGACTTCTGGGTTTAAAATAAGCTGCAACGATCAGCCAGGAGACCCGGTTCCTCCAGAATCATTGATTTTAGCCCCAGTTTCTCTCTCTGCTCATTAAAATAATCAGAACTCAGTAATATCACAGTTTTTCTAACAGGAGAATAAACTCAGTCCCAAAGCTGATGATGCTTCTGTGTTAATAAACAGCAGCTCCATGGTCCACATGACTGGTACCGTTGGGTCCAAAGCATCAGGAAGATCTCTCAGCACCAAGAAAAGGGAACTACTTCCTGTTGACACCAGCTCAGACTCCTCTGCTTCATCAGCTGGAGCTGAAGTTCAGAACTTTGGATCAACAGGTTCTCAGAGTTCTGCTAGAAGGAGGACCAGAACATGTTGAGCTGTAGAGCAGATATGAGACCATGCCTCAGCCTCTGCTTCAGAACCGACCCACTAGATCTGGTCGGGTAGTTCAGTGTGAAGCAGCAGGCCTCTCCAGGTCCATTTCTCCATGCTGATCCCTTCCTGTGTCACTAACAGCATTAAAAAGCAAACTCACTTCTTTTAGTTTTTATGCAGAAATCAAAGCATCAGAAGATCCCAGCTGGTGACAGAGTTTAAGAAGGTGGACATCAGAGCCTTGGACCTGAAACTGGACCAGAACCATTAATATTAACTGGATCAGAACCAGTTTGAGCTCCAGATTCTCTGTGGTTTCATGAACAAAGATCTTTGTTTAATGAAACTTTAGTTTGAAACATGAATTTAAGGAAAACAATGTTCCCAACAAGTTCTTAAACTCCACAGACTCTTCATTTAGGAAATAAAATACTAACTAATAATTGTCCCTCATGGGTCAAACACTGTGGAACAACAGACTGATCACTTTTAGCAGCAAATCAACCTTTAAGTCTGATTACTGCAAATATTATTGTTTTATTGGTAGATTTATTAGATCCAATGTTAAACTTTTGGATCATCTGACTTTTAATCAATTCAAATCTAAAATATTGAAAACTTTAAAGCATTTCCTGGTCTGATTGGACCCACCTTCAGGTCTTCAGCTGTTCTTCAATCTGCTCTCTGAACAGCAGATATTTTACAGCTGCCATAAACAACAGGCTGGAGAAATATCAGAACCAGAACCTCAGAAGTTCTGCTTCAGTCACTCTGAATTTATCAAACCAACCATCGTTCTTAAAGGGACAGAAACACATTTTAAGACAATCCACAAAGTTTAAGGAGCTGCAGAACCTCTAAAGAGACGGTTCAGGTTTCAAGTGGACCTTTGTAACTTTAGCGGAACAGCAGCAGAACCTTTAGATCACATGTTTTTCTCAGAGTCCAGAGTTTCTGGTTGGAGGTTAAAAGGTGGTTTTAACTCAACATGAAGGACGTTCCTGTCTTTAAGCTCCCAGATATTTAGATTTTAGACGGATCATCTGGAGCTGTGAAGCTCTGATTGGGTCGACAGAGTTCTGCTCATCTAAACATCACATCTGAACATCAGCTGTTCATCATGTTGTTTGGTTCCAGTTCATCAATAATCTAATAATCCTGTAGATTAGTCTTCAGACAGCAGAGATGAAACTTTGAGCGGAAATCAGAAGTGAACATGTTCTCCAGACATCAGAGAGCAGAAACAAAGAGGAAAGTTCCTCAAGACAAAGTTCTGGTAGGAAACAAAGCAAACTTACAGTTTGTTCAGACGGTCCAAAGTGCTGAAGAACAAGATGTGAACCACTGAGACACAGGTGAGCTGCTACCTGGAAGGAGGCGGAGCTTCAGCTATGATGGAGGTGGGACAGGTAGGAGGGCGGGGCAGCAGCAGGAGCAGCAGTGGAGTTCCTGGAAGCTTCAAGGTTCAAAGTTTCTTTCTTATCTTCAAGGAGGAGTTTGGTTTGCAGCTGCCAGGAAGACATCAGGACAGAAAACAACACTCACTAAACACCAGCTTCATCTGCTGGTTCTCCTGCAGAACGCTGAGAGCTGCTGGAAGGGGCTGCTTCTCTGTGGTGGCAGTGTGTAGCTGCGTCCTGAATGATCCAGTAGTTTAGCTGCACATCTTCAGCCTGCAGCTGGTTCTGGTGTTTAACAGGAAGTGAGCCGTGCCGGCAGCTCAGAGAAAACCTTCCAGCAGATTCATTCAGATCAGGTCCACATTAAAACAAGGCAGCTCCCAGTCAGAGTGCTGCAGCTTCTGCTTGATGCTTTGTGTTGTGATGGATATTAATACTTATCAAATAAGCAAGCACACAACTTGTTAATAAAAGCATCATGTCCTCTTGTATGAAACAGAGATTTCTCTGGTCATTGTGGTTCTGACCCGTTTGGTGAGCTAAACTTCATTATTTGGAGAAGTGAGGATGGATTCCTGGAGGAAGAACATCTCCTCACAGAACCAGACATCTGCAGATCCGGTTTCTGTCCCTTCACCAAGATCCACAGTGAGATGTTTAAAACCATCCCAGTCAGTGCAAGAGAAGCGGTTCTGGAGACACGGAGTGGACTCCTCCATGAGGTTCAGAACTGTTCTTCAGGTCAGCAAGAACCCAAAAAGATTAGAGAGGCAGTCTGTGCTCCCAGAACAAGTTTAGAACCAAAGGTGTCTCCAACTAGGACTGGTTTTGACTAAATGTCCCAATTCTGCCAAAAAACACAAAAGCTGAGAAGAAATTGTGAAAGAAAGAAGAAATAATTGATATCTTGATATAATCAATCAAAAAGGAACTATTTAAGGATACAGATTTAAACAATCTATATAAACCCGTTCACATCTGTCTCAGTTGTTCCTGCAGCAGCGTACAGACACTCCCGTCTCCTTCCTGCAGCTGAACACCTGACCCAGATAATGAGCTGCTGGAAGTCTGAAAGTCTGCTAACAGAGACAGAGACAAGATGGCCGCCTGGACAGAAGTGTTTGTTAGAGCTGGTGTGGAATGTGCCTCTAGTTAATGTCCTTTGACTTTACTCACCTCTGCAAAACCTAAGTTTTACTAACCTGATCATGACTTTGGTACAAAGAAAGCAAGAAGAGACTAAAACCCCGGAAGAAAATACAGAGACAACAATAGAGAATCTACTGGAAGCCATTCAAGCATTACACCTGAAAAAAGCCTTGGAGTATTTTGATTTTGGATAAAATTTTAACACGGACATCACGTTCAGTATTTTTACCTTCAGGAACTTCTAAAGGTTTTGATGTTAAAAGAGGAGTCTGTAAATGTTGTCCTGCTTCACCTCTGATGTTTATCATCTTGACGGAGGCCTTAGCAACTTTTATAAAAAAAGAAATAAGGTATTGAACCATTAACTGTAATGGAAACTCCCATAACTTAACTAGCAGATGACGTGACCCTGTTGTTAAAAGACTAAACATAAATTTTAAAGGTGCTGAAGGAGATTTTAAAATAAAACGTTCTAAAGCCTCTTGAATATGAAAAAAACTTGCAATAATGACCAGTCAGGATACCTAAAATTGTTCTCAACAGTTGGCTCCAGAAAGATTTATCTATTCTTGGACGTGTTCTACTGACTAAAATGGAAAGTTTATATTGTCTCATTTACACAGCTTTTTCATGTTCTATATCTGATAAAGTGATTTAAAAGTTAAAGCAGAAAAACTTTAATTTCTTTTGGAGAATCAGATGCCATTACCTCAGGAGGTGACATAGTTAAATCTTTAGAAGAAGGAGGTTTAAATCTGATTGATTTTGATCCAATCAACTGCTTTCATTAAAAATTAAAAAAAGTCTCCAGTATAATTTTCTTCATTCTATTGTTTAAGCTATCGGTAGGATTACATCACTGATGAGATGTGACTTTCAAATCTTTAAATTACCGATAAAATTATCAGACTTTCATAAACAGATTTTGCAATGTTGGAAACTAGTTTTTAAACCCAACTTTTCACCAAATTCTGTCCTGATTTGGAACAACAGATGAATCCTAATAAAACAAAAATTACTCTTTTAAACAGATTAATTAGAGAAAGGTATTTGCTCTGTTCTACACCTTATGAAAAAAGATGGAAACCTTTTATTGTTAAATGCTTTCATCAGAAAATACACGTTTACATTTACTTGGACTCAGTTTAACAGTGTTAAAGGCAATTCCCCTGCTATGGTTCTAATTAAAGCCATGATATCATATTTTGCAGTTACTTCAATAGAACCATCTTTGATTATAAATGGCTGTGACTTTAGAGACAGAACATGCACTAACCTCACCAGAAACACTCTGACTTCATCTTTCTTTTAAACACTTGAAGAAAACACTTGTTTAAAGCTGTGATGATTTCTCATTAAAGAAAAGCAGAACCAAATATGTATTTTTTCATACTAAACCCTCTTTGAACATTTTCTCCTTAGTTTATCTTATTAATATTGCACATTGTTCTGTTTGTAAATTGAGCCTTGATATATTGTATATGAACCCTTCATAAATAAAATGTGCTAACATGTGGAGAATAGCGTGAAGAAAAGATAAACACAAAAGCGTTGTTCTGAGAAATGCTCCCAGTCAGAAAGGCAAGAAAAAGCTGAATGGCGCTGTGTGCTAAACTAGAATTAGCTCCATTTTGAGCTGCGGAAGTGCTGCACCACACAACCTTTCTAGAGGAAACCCTCCTACCTAAATATAAAAGGCAAATGAAAGCATACAGGACCTCCCAAGAATAAAATATCACCCACTATTACCATATAATGTAGAACAGATTCCTGGATCAATGTGTGCTTCTGTGCTTTTTTGTCTCTGCTCCGTCTTCGCTGACCTCCAGTCGGTCGAGCGGATGCCAGTTCATACTTAGCCTGGTTCTGGTTCTGCTGGAGCTTTTTCCTTCCCCATGCTCAGTATGAGGGATTGCTGCAAAGCCATCAGCAATGCAGATGACTGTTGTAGGTATTAATACCGGCCTGCTCCTGGTTATAAACTGAAGGCCCGTCTTACCCCAGTTTAAGATTTGTCAGTAAAGGAAAAACATTTGATCAGAGGCAAAACATTTAAAATATGCATATTTAATTCATTAGGAATTCCCAACGGAGACAAAAGTTATATTACCATTGTAACCTACGCGCTTCTCCCAGGTATTGCAGCTTTTGTCTAATCAAAGGTTCGCAATCCTTTTAATAGCCCGACTTAGTTCGGGAGGGGTGTGTGGTCGCAGTTTTGGGGCTATCTGTTCTTAAACAAAGAGACTGTTCTTCTTGGTTAAGGAGTCAAGCCAAATGACCCCCTCCCCCCCAACCATAAACCCAAGCTGCATGTTTATTTTGCTCTGAAGGGGAGACAGTCTCAAAAATCAGACATTTCTTATTTCTTCCATATATATTAAACTGCCTGATTAATATAACAACTAAGGTATTTTCCTCAACACTGTCCACTGTGGCTCTACGCTCTTTCATGAGGAATGAATGCTGCTTGTCAAGACTTGATGCAATCTGGTCAAAAAGTTTCCTCTAAGGAAACCCAGCAATCTGTATAATCTGATCCAATCTGATTAAATTTGACTTTGGAAAGGGCCTTGAGATGATATGTGTCATGAATTGGTGCTATATAAATAAAATTGAATTGAATATAGCTCCTTAAATCTTGCATGCCAATGTCTTTGGGCCCTTGCCCATCAGTCAGGTTGTGTTCTAGCAGTTTTGTTCTAATTACATTTCCACTTGCTATTACTACTGAATTTTTTGCACTTTTATTGCTGGATGAGCAAAGATAAAATAATTTTATTGTCGTGACAAAGTTCAAATGAATTTAAATTTATTGTATAGAAGTTACAACGAATTTAACACATGAACCTTTGCACACCCCAAAAACGATGTATTTGGATTGCTAATTTTACAACTTTTATGTGCAGTTTCTCTCAAATGTCTTCCACAGGGAACACAGCCAGTGAGACTGGGACAAATTTTAACTTCTTGCATGTACAACATCCCACCACTTGGCTTTTCTACCTCTCCCAACGATTAAATTCTTGCAAAGCGAGAACGGGAACCATCCGCATGTTCCCGGAGGCAAACACTTGCAGGGTGATCCTGCGGCTGCCTGTTCACCATATATACAACCTCTTTGTCGAATACATGGAGTCTGGCATTCTGCAATCCCCTAGCCTTGGTTTAACCTTAGTATATAGCTATTGACAAGTTGGGCAGTAAAAGTTAGGATTTATACAGTTTTGGTGTTTTTCTTGCCAGTTGCTGTATCATCATTCCTGTGTTCATGTCACTTTGAAATGTTTTGTTGGTCAATTTCAAAGTAAACAAACCATTGCAAACTTTGAAAATTGTGTCTTTAATAAAAATTTTTTCCCATGAAAGTGAGTCAAACATTTTTACAAGGATTTATGGATTGTTGAAAATGCCCTTTTAAATGCAAAATTCTGGCTTCTAAAACTAAATACAGGAAGCATGGAGGTGCTCATTTTAATAGCTTTGAAACTGAACTTTTCAGCAAAAGGAGGCGTTTGTGTCAAGGACTCTTATTTTGAAATCTCCGTTGACCAGAAGTCGTGTGTACGTAGTTTTATCATGATCGCAATGATCAGTAACCGAGGAAACCAAGACGTTTGCCAGAGGTAATTGGTGTGAACAGTCAAATTTGAAAGACCTTATTACTGTTGTGACATTAAAGATTAAAAAAATAAAGATGAAACAGCCAACCGCTGGCAAATAGAACCAGGTAACAGCACAGGCAGAGAGCAGCAGGAACCCACCCAACAGTGTAAAAGCAGAGTATGACTACGTCACGTGACAACACGGCCAGATAACGGGGAGAACGACAGGTTGTAACAGCAGAGGAGACGACAGGGGAGAACGACAGCAAAACAAGATCACGTGATGACAGGTTCAACAACATGGTCAAACAACATAACATGACAACAAAGTGAACAACGTGTCCTTTTTCTGTCACGTTACAACTGAAAATGGACGCATTTGTTTATTTTAGGTGGTGCCCTGATTACTTCATTATACCGAGAAGATTTGCCTTCTACAAATATGATGATCATCACATCTGTTTACACTTTAGTGTTATAAGCATTAGTGCTAAATGCAACAGATTCTCAACAAGTAAAAGACACTATGATAATTTTTTAGATTTCCTAAAAAGAAATACCATTTTCCATTGTTAGAAGGAACCACACCCTGGCGGTTGAACAACCTAGTGGCAATGGCACCACAAGGGGGCCACCCCCTGGCCATGTCCTGGCCTCCCCACTGGTGAGTGTAAGTTGCAGTAGCATTTGTTTAGCCTTTCATCCCATTATGCACAGCCAGCAAGGCAGTCACTCTTCTTGACCTTCTATCGTGCTTTTATTTGTATCTGCCAGTATCTACTTTCCCCTACTAATTGTTTTGTTTTTCAGTAAATGAACACCTTATTCCTAATATAATTACACAATAAAAAGGAATTACTGTTCAACTGATAATGTTAACTGTAATGTTATTGGTTTATGCATATTAGATCATTAGTAATATTAAAATCAAACAATAAACCAAAGGATATCAGTAGGCATTTACTTAAGTAAATGCCATACATGGACGTGGAAGGTTTATGCACTTCACACATCTTTGGCTTCATGAGTTCTTGCAGCCCCTTCCTCTGTTATCTCATAGTCTGTAACACTTTCATTGTAGCACCCCCCACCCCCACCCCAACCCCAAACTTTTGCTGTGGCCATTTTGAGGACTAGTGAAAGTGCCGTAATTTGCCGAAAGCTGACAACAACTGCTCCAGTTTGATACCACATCATTTCGAAAGGCAAATAAATAGATTCATAAACATGAAAACGAAAGATATTATATCTATAATTTCAGAATGTTTTGGTTTTGTAAACACACAATATAGTTCCAGTATTCCCACCTTTTTTCATTTCAGTTAATTAAATTGTTTTCTCAGTTTCAGTTTTTATTTTGTTAGTTTATTTAGCTTTAGAATTTTGCATTTTATTTATAGCTTGTTCAATTTTCTATTTTGTTATTGGGTCTTCCAAGTTGTTCTACATTTTCTAGACCGATTCCTGAAAGTGTTAAAGAATGTCTCTATAAGTGCAGGATGTTTTTGTGGATTCTGAAGTTTATAATTTCATGTAAACGTTTATAAATTTATTATTTTTATCCTTTAAAGGTTTTATAACATGACTGGTCTGTGCGATTTTCTGGAATCATCCATTACTTTTTTGTGCTAAAGCCTTGCCCATTCTTTACCCATGTTCATAAAATGTACTCTGCTTTAGTTAAAGTTTTAACACTTCTCATACTTTCCATTAATTCAAGTTCTGTCGGGAGAGCCAGTTTTTTCTTATGCAGAGCTACTGCTGGAGCAAACAATTGTTTATCTATTTCTGTTTTTTCCTTCTTAAGCTAAGTTTACTTTTCTCTGTGTTCTTTATTTTTTCAGGTTTTTTTATGAGATCACTGGTCTCCTCTAATGAATGACTTTACCGCCTCCCAGAGGATAGCTTATGTAATAGATAATAAATATGCAGTATATTTATGTGATTTTTAATTTATTTTGTTCCATCTATGATTGACAGTATGCTGTTATTGAACTTCCACTTTCTTCATTACAAAAACACAAAATCTTACCACATATGTTTTGTGTAGTTTCTATTGCAAATATCTTGAATACATGTGAAATAAGACAAAAAAAAAAATACAAGTATTGTTTCCAGCACGGTATGCATTTCCATGTTAAAAGCGAGAAAATGAGAAACACAAAATGTGCAGGTTTTTGTACAAGCTGAATAAACACTGCCAACGCCTGCATGACGAGATAAGATTAGATTTTTACTCCTACAATTAAATTTTGAGGAACATGCAGCAGTTTGCAGCCCTTTTATTTTCATAATTAGGCTTGATTCAGTAAAGGTTTCATAAAATTTGTATGTCTGCCTAATAGACTATATCTCACTTTAATTTTTATGTAGATTAATAGGGAATAAGGCAGGTGGAATGGCTAACAGGCAGAGGCTGAGTTGTGTAAAGTTTCTAAAAATTATTAGTTTTCTGTTGAAGCTGCTTTGGTAGAGTATTAAGTCACAACCCTTATCAGGAATGCAAACTTTTCATTTCGTATCTATGACAATTTTCACATGTTTTACTGAAAGTTTAACATTTGAGTGCTTATAATCAAATGTTATATACATATTTTCAAAATTCAGCATCTTTCAAAACTTCAAAACAAAAGGGGTTGTTCAAAAGCACTTGCAATACTGTTGTAAGTGCTTTTACAATGGAAATAAATCCTATAACGATTGTTAGAGCTTTTCTTTGTTATTTTGAAATTTACATGATCCACTTTACTCTAATAAAAAACAACCAAATGACCTGAATAACTATTATTGTAACCCTATTTACATCCTAAACAAGGTTCCTTTTGTTTCTGTCAACACAACAATGGTCCTTCAATGTGGTACCAGCCTGGGTTTTCCCAGCAGGAATGTTTCTTATTCTGCTAAATATCTGAAAAACCCAAGCTGTGTCTACAAAATGTAAAATATCAGGTGTAAAAAAAAAAAAACAGTAAAACATCAATTAATTTTATTCAGATTTCAAGCCCATCATGGATAATAGATATACAATTGTGGTCCCAAACACATATAATGCTGTAAAAATCTATTTGGTATTATGCATGTCTTCTACTTATACATTTTGTCTCTATTTCTTGTTTCAAATCATCAGAAACATTTATCAAACAAAATTAATAGGAAAAGGATTTCAAATGATGATAAAAGAAAATAAATGTATCCAACTCAAACTGGCATTGTGTGAAAAGTAACTTCCACCTAAACCTAACAGCTCCTTATGCCACCCTTGCTGACAACAGCTTCCACCAAACATATCTGATAATTGGTAATGAGTCTTTTCCATCACTGTGAGAAGTTTTAGTCCTATCAGCTTTGCTGAATTGTTGTATTTCAGCCACCCTAGAGGGTTTTAAGTGTAAATAATATGCTTAGGGACATACCACATGATCTCAATCTGATTTAACTTCCAACTTTGACTTGACTTCTTCAAAATCTATTATTATAACTTATTTTTTTGTCATACATCTGGACTTGCTGATGGTCCTTCAATCAAATATGCTCGGATTTTCTGGTAGACAGATGAGAATTCATGGTTTCATCAATTATGATGAAACGTCCAGATCTTCAAACAACAAAGCAGTCCTAGACCATCACATTATTGATGGCATATTTAAATGTAAGTATGACGCTATCTTTTTGAAACACTCTAATAGTTTTACTAAAGACGTAATGAAATGAAAGGTTTTCTTTGTATTTTAATAACATCTGTGTGATGATCTGAAACAGAATAGGAAATTACAGTTTAACCTGGAGAGACTCACACAAACAAAGGATGCAATTAGAGAGATTTAATAACAAAAATAAGAAAGTTCTTTGGCACTCTGACCTCGGCAGAAGACATGAAAGCTGTGAGTGTCTATGTGAAACTTTTTAAACTGTAAGCATTGCTTGCTTGTCAGCTTCATCAGCTTCATTCAGAGCTTTGTAACATTTTTTTGATAAAAATCTGCGACAATATTAATTATATTTCAGCATCAGAGGAGGAACAACTTGGATAACATTTTTCATTCACAGAAAATTCAAAATGCTGTGTAGGCTTCGTCGTATATCCTGGTCTTTTTTTGCCTGCTAATTCGATCATAATGTGTGCGTATATGCGCTTGCTTTATTTGCCATTTCCACTGTCAAAAACTTCTGTATCTCTCTTCCTCTTTCAGCTCTTTACAATTTTGGCTGGCAACTTCTCCTGCTGGGTTGAACAGGCAGCCTGTTGATTAATTGTAACACTTCCAGCTTGAACTTTCGTCTCAACATTATATCAGGCATCAGATATGTCTGATAAACTATATCTCACTTTCAGTTTTGAGGCAGATAATTAGGGTGAAGCAGTAGAGTCTGATTTGTGTGAAGTTTATAAAAAAAATGTGTTTTCTATTAAAACTGCTTTGGTAGATTATTTATTCACAACTCACATCAGAGAGTGAAACCTGCCAATTTACACCAGCATGTTTTATTGAAAGGTTAATAGTTGAATGCTTATAGTCAAATGCTTGATACATATTTCCAATACCTCAGCGGTATCTTTTACATCTTTTAACTTTTACAACAAAAATAAATCCCAAAATGCTTTGTAATAACATTTATGTTTCACTTACTCACATTAAACCTTTTCTTAATATTTAAATCTGCTCCACTCTAAAGAAAAACCACAAAATGACCTGAGTAACTAATATTATAACCCTGTTTAGATCATAACTCTAGGAAAGAGTAACCATAACTGTCTAAGGTGAATTATGACCAAAAGGCATTAAAAATCTGAGACTACATTGTCTGCTTCATCTGATTTATTTTACTGAATAACTATGTAATTTTACTAAACATAAATTATACATTTTCACTTCAGACTGAAATCAACTTAATCTACCCAGCTGGCACTGATAAAGGTCACAGTAACTGAAAGGATTATAATACAAAACTAAAATACCCAGCATTTTAATTTTCAGCAAGCTGATGTGATTAAGATCAATGGTTTAATGTGTGTTATTTTCCTGAAACAAGTCTTTTTTTTCTTTTTCTATCAAACAGCTACACTGTCAGATAATCAAAGCTGCAGGTTTAAGCTTTACTTTTACAATAATTTTAGATTCTCTTTCCATATGACCCACTAATCAGTTACTGCCATGCTGGAGATCTTTGCCCCTTTTTAATCTTATCTTCATGAACAGCAGATTCCTAGAAATTGCAACACTCACGTCCAAATTAAACCTCGTGAAATATGAATGTTACACCCCATAACTCCTGGTTCTGCCTAAAAATAAATAAACATAAATAAGTAAGGATGTTTCACAGAGCAGTAAAACTACTTTAATTATTCTTGAAAGCCAGTTGGTTTTGTGCAATTTACGGTAACTTTGATATTCTGCATATTTTAATCATAAAAATATTAAGCCCAGCATCCAGACAACTTTTATCTTTTATCCTTAGAAAAATTCACTTTTTTATTCTGCAGAAATACATTTTTAGGTCAGTTCTATGATGCAGCTCATAATCCTTTACAGTCAATAGTCCTCCAGATTTGTGAAGGCCTGTATATTTATTTTGTATAGTTTGCATTTTTATTATGGATAAATTGTTTCACCATCCATTAAGAATAATTTAGAAATGGATGATTCAAATTAATTAACAAGAACAAGCAGCAACTCACAGGTTTGTTCTCCTCAGACAGGCTTTTAATACTTTTACTTTCGGTTTGTTTTGTCGATCGAGAGTGGAAATCAGAATTCTACACACTTTATATAATAAGTTACAATCTTCTTATTGCTGTCTGAGATTAAATCAAAGCTTTTCCCATTTTTGGACAGTTAGGATTACATGAATATATAAATTTGCTGAAAGGCAAACTAATGATAAAGGGAATACTGGGGAGGTCGTGGCCTAGTGGTTAGAGCAGCGCGCTTGCACTCAGAGAAGGATGCAAGTACCCGGTTCAATCCCCAGTGCCTGCACTCTGGGTCCCTGAGCAAGACCCTTAACCCCAGATTGCTCCCCGGGCGCTGCATAGTGGCAGCCCACTGCTCCCTGAGGGGATGGGTTAAAAGCAGAGAACACATTTCGTTGCTTTGTACTTGTGACAGTGCAATGACAATAGAGTTTAATTCTATTCTATTTTAATATAGACGTACAGTTTCTCTTCCCTTAGGACCCACTAATCTACTAGATTGGAGATCTTTGCCCCTTTACTTATCTTATCTACCTGAACAGCAGATTTCTCCAGCTCACAGAAACTGCAACACTCACATCCAAACAAGAAAACATTCTGCCTAAGAAAAACATAAAATAAACTAGAAGGGGGTGTCATGGCTTCCTAAACTTCTGATATCAATTTATGACATGGGCTACATAAGTGAATGAAATTTAGTTTTGCTCAGTGTCTTTGGTGCATTTCTCAGAACAGAATTAAAATTCTCAAAGCACTTGTTCTATCTTCAAATCATTTTGTCATTTATGTCCATCAAAAAAGCACTTTCTCATTGCTTCGAGCAAATTCTGAATGCTTTTGTACATTCATAGAAGTAATTATGTACAATCATCTGCTTTTTTATTTTGAGTTGCTTTTGTCATGTTGATAACCATGTATTATATGGGTTTCTGTTGAAATGTCTAAACTGAAACTGGATGGTTTGGACATGTTTTTTTCCATGGGGATAGAACGTTACCTGTGTAGTTTAGTAACATTTGTGCTATGATCTGAAACATAAAAATAAACTCAAAATAAATATGTTATGGGGAAATACTTATCTGTATATGTGTTAAATCCCATCTGGAGAACACGTGTCACTTTGTTTACACTACAGTCAAACATATATTATAATGAAGTCAACAGCGTCAAATCACATATAATTTTTCTTTCTATTGTATTTTTTTATGGCTCCAACTTATTTGACTGCAAGGTATGTTTAAAATGAAGTCCCTTTGTCAATATAAACAATATTGACAAAGGGACTTTTCCCCTTTAGAACCAAGTTTTTGAAAACCTGGAAAGGGTCTCAGAGTAACTTTATGAAAATATTTTTACTATTTGCTATTTTGCTTTTGACCTTAAAAGTGACAATGTGGTTATGGAAAGAAAATGGCAGCATTAAAGCATTTTGCAGGCTGTGCTGCTGCTCTAACTAGGCAACAATAATAAAACATGCAAATGAGACTATAAAACAGGTGTGCCTTGGGATAAACAGGGAGAAAGTGAAACCAGCTACATTAATTTAATTATAGGAAGCTCCTCAAGCAGCAGCTTTGAAGAGCTCAACACAAAACAAGACTGTTTGGGAAAAAAACAACAAAATGTCTGCAGGAAGGTAAAGAAAGAAATATCTTTATTTACAGAATTGAATCACATCAGGGATTAGTTTTTATAACAAACTTAACACCAAAACAAGTGCAGTTGTTTCAAGTAAATCTGTTCACTTGAAATCCTTGAAAAAATAGTGTGAATGCATGCATTTTGAAAATCTATAATCTTATTTTCTTGAATCTTTTTCAAATCTAAACAGGCCGAGAGCTGCTCTCAACAAATTCTTTATCTGGTTCTTTCTAGATAAGGGAATGACTCGTCTCTTTTTCTCACTAAATTTTATGGATGATTAGATGGCACAAAATTAAATGAACACATCATTAAATCATTATAATATACTATCAAATAAATAATGTGAAATAAATTTAAAGAACTGATTAAATGCCAGCTTTGTCTGTTATGCCTCAAAGGTATATATGGCTTCCAATTAAGGAAACAGCTAGTGGGAAGTTGCACCTTATTTTACTTTACCTTGAGCATCTTTAATCTGCCCTGGTTAAAAAACACTAGTCAGACACTTCAATCCTGGTCTAGACTATTCACAAATAGTTAAAAAAAATCACACAAGTGAAATTCATAGGACATCATTCCAATAAGTCATTTGCATATAAGTGATCTCATTGGCATCATGGAGGTTTTCTGTTTTTCTTCTAAAGTGACCCATTAGAGGCCACCAAGACAAATGAAATAGTTTGAAAGCGATTCCTAATAGAAAACATGTTGATCACTCAAATGAAAATGTTGTTTATCTACAACCCATACATTTTCAGAGCTGCTTACCTTTGTCACATTTGTTTTTGTATGCATGCACAATCAAAATTATGTTTTCTGTCCTACAGGTGGTCGCTGCAGAACGCCTTGTTGCATTATATTACTGAAACTCTCGATTACATGGTAACAGTGAAAGAGTTTTATTTGGGGATCTCTAAATGGATCAACTGCAGAAAGAAAGAGCATGAGAAAATGATAATAATTAATAAAACGGCTGACAAACTTGATACCACTTTCACCAAGTCAAAGGGCGCATTGAAAACCATTGGTAAACACATCAAGGGAAAGTTTCAGAATGATCCAGAGAGCACACTTGCAGAACTAGAAAAGTGGCTGACTGAAGTTTTGAAAGGCACATTGGAAGGTCTGGAGAAACTCAGCATCTTCTTGGATGCCATGGAGAAGCTGGCAGTCACTTCCTTACATGTGTTCACTGAGAACCAGATTGTATACCTTCCTGAGGAGTTCTGCTATGAAGAAGTTCAAGCTGTGATTAGAACTGCACAGCAAGTCTGTCCTTTGCTTCTTAAGTTCAAAAGAGATGCAAAGTCCTTCTTCCTTCCTAGCCTTCACAATCTGGAGGTTCTTGGACAACAACTGGAAAAATACATAGAAGCCATTGAGGAAATATGTGAAAATCATGGGAAAAGGTAAAATTTCATTTATTTTATTAAATGCTGATAATATACTGTATTGTTGTTCTGAATCAAAAAATGAAAAAAAAAACTTTGTCTTCCACAGCTTTAAATTTAAGATGTGCTTGGAAATAACTGAAGAAATTGTTGTGGATTTTGATGATATGTGTGAAAATAGTATTCAAGAGATGACATATGACATTATGCATCTTGACAAGATCAGGTAAGTTTTACATATTGTCACCTTCCTAAAATAATGACCTAAGTGATTTTTTTAAATTAATTTGATTTTAGTTTTTGCCTAAACCACCTTTAGGCATTAAAAAGGGAGTGATTTTTTGTGCAAAAATCACTTTAGGCAAAAAAAGAAATAATAATTAATAAATAAAAATTACTTAATACATTATTTTAGGAAGGGGACAATATTTTAGCACAATTCAATTAATTTATTCAGTGTTATTTTCTGTTGTTACAAGTTTAAAGAGGGGTTTTATGCATTTTTCAGACACATAGCCTTTTTATAGCACAATAAAATAACTATTATCTTCAGTTATGAAAATGCTGTTTATTAACAAAACAACAACAACAAAACAACAACTTTGCATCATCTGAAACCCTGAAATTTGCCTATGTCTTTTTAAGAAGCTCTTGCTCTTTCCAACACTTTACTTTTAGTGTCGGAAAGAGTTTTGATGGCAGTGTTGTCATCAAAACAGTGCTCCTCCATTAAGCCGTTAAAATAGATCACAGCTCCAACAGTCCCGTATTCACAAATATTCTCAGACTCAGACAGAAGTTTTAGTGAGTAGGTGTGGTTAACCCCATTGTTAGGTCCAATGTTATCTTTTAAGAGCTTTGATTGGTTGACTGTACAAGAAAAAACAAACAAAAAAAAAACACAAATGTACTGGTAGCGATCAAAGCAGAGAAATTAGACTGGATTATGAAAATTCAATTCAATTCAATTCAATTTTATTTATATAGCGCCAAATCATGAAACATGTCATCTCAAGGCACTTTACAAAATCAAGTTCAATCATATTATACAGATTGGGTCAGATTATACAGATTGGTCAAAAATGTCCTATATAAGGAAACCAGTTGATTGCATCAAAGTCCCGACAAGCAGCATTCACTTCTTGGGAACCGTAGAGCCACAGGGAGAGTCGTCTGCATTGTACATGGCTTTGCTGCAATCCCTCATACTGAGCAAGCATGAAGCGACAGTGGGAAGAAAAACTCCCCATTAACGGGAAGGAAAACCTCCGGCAGAACCGGGCTCAGTATGAACGGTCATCTGCCTCGACCGACTGGGGTTACAGAAGACAGAGCAGAGACACAACAAGAGAGACAAAAAAGCACAGAAGCACACATTGATCTAGTAATCTGTTCTACATTAGATGGTAGTAGCGGGTGAGCCGTCTTCTCTGGATGATGTCATAGTTAACAGAACGCCAGACCAGGTGTACCTACTATGAAGAAAAAGAGAGAGAGCAAAAAGTTAAAAGCTGAAATGACGACAGTCATTTCAATGTAATACAATGCAAAACTGGAGAACAGTAGACTGAAGAACAGTAGAAATCAGTAGAGTGAGAAAATTGGACCCTGATGTCCTCCAGCAGCCTAGGCCTATCACAGCACAACTATAGAGATAGCTCAGGGTAACATGAGCCACTCTAACTATAAGCTTTGTCAAAAAGGAAAGTTTTAACATTAGTCTTAAAAATAGACAGGGTGTCTGCCTCACGAACCAAAACTGGGAGTTGGTTCCACAGGAGAGGAGCCTGATAGCTAAAGGATCTGCCTCCCATTCTACTTTTAGAGACTCTAGGAACCACCAGCAGACCTGCAGTCTGAGAGCGAAGTGCTCTGTTAGGAACATACGGGGTAATCAGAGCTCTGATATATGATGGAGCTTGATTATTAAGGGCTTTATACGTTAGAAGGAGAATTTTAAATTCTATTCTTGATTTAACAGGAAGCCAATGAAGGGAAGCTAAAATTGGAGAAATATGATCCCTCTTGTTGATTTTCATCAGAACTCTTGCCGCAGCATTTTGAATCAGCTGAAGACTTCGAACTGCATTTTGTGGACTTCCTGATAGTAAAGAACTACAATAGTCCAGCCTTGAAGTAACAAATGCATGGACTAGTTTTTCAGCATCACTCCTGGACAGAATGTTTCTAATTTTGGCGATATTCCGGAGGTGAAAAAAGGAAACTCTGGAAATCTGTTTAATATGGGACTTAAATGACATGTCTTGGTCGAAAACAACACCAAGATTTTTAACTTTATTACCAGAGGCCAAGTTAATGCCATCCAGATTAAGGGATTGATTAAGAACTTTATTTTTTGAAGACTCTGGCCCAAAGATTACAACTTCTGTCTTGTCAGAATTTAAATGCAGGAAATTTAAAGTCATCCAGCTTTTGATGTCATCAAGACATGACTGCAGTCGAAGTAACTGATTGGATTCATCAGGATTTATGGATAAATATAGCTGAGTGTCATCAGCATAACAGTGGAAATTAATCCCATGCTGTCTGATAATTTTGCCAATCGGAAGCATATATATAGTAAATAGAATTGGTCCAAGCACTGATCCCTGTGGTACTCCACAAGTGACCCTAGAATTTGAGGAAGATTTATTATTAACATGAACAAACTGGAATCTGTCCGACAGATAAGATTTAAACCAGCCTAATGCTTTTCCCTTAATCCCTACAGTATGCTCAAGTCTTTGTAGGAGAATATTGTGATCAACTGTATCAAATGCAGCACTGAGATCTAACAGGACAAGTATAGACACAAGTCCATTATCTGAGGCCATGAGAATATCATTGGTGACCTTCACCAGAGCTGTTTCAGTGCTATGATGAGCTCTGAAGCCTGACTGAAACTCCTCAAGTAGGTCATTACTTTGTAAATGTTCACATAGTTGATTAGCAACTACTTTCTCAAGAATTTTAGATAAGAAAAGAAGATTAGATATAGGTCTGTAATTTACTAACTCATCTTGATCAAGAGATGGTTTCTTAAGTAAAGGTTTAATAACAGCTACTTTAAAAGCCTGTGGTACATATCCATTTACCAAGGATAGATTAATCATGTCTAAAATAGGACCACTGATCAGAGGGAATACTTCCTTAAACAACTTGGTTGGGATTGGGTCTAACATACAGGTAGAAGGTTTAGATGAAGCTAAAATTTTAGATAGCTCAGAAAGCTCCACTGCTTTTAAACAGTTCAGACACTGCGCAGGTTCTAAGGATTCCTCCAATGCTGCCTCACTTACTGAGGACGAGGTAATCATGTTTGGGAGGATGCCAATTATTTTATTTTTAATGGAATCGATTTTATTTATGAAGAATCCCATAAAATCATTACTGCTAAGAGCTAAGGGAATGGATGGATCAACAGAGCTGTGGCTCTGGGTAAGTTTGGCAACTGTACTGAAGAGAAATCTAGGATTATTCTTATTCTCCTCAATTAATGATGAAAAATATGCTGCTCTAACTCTGCGAAGGGTCTTGTTATACAACAATAGACTGTTCTTCCAGATTAGGTAGGATTCCTCTTGGTGTGTAGAGCGCCATTTTCTCTCCAATTTCCTAACATTGTGCTTCAAGGAACGCAGCTCTGAATTAAACCAAGGAGCCAGCTTCCTGTGAATAATCACCTTCTTTTTCAAAGGAGCTACATTGTCTAATGCAGAACGCAATGACGAAGTCACACCGTTAACAAAGACATCTATCTGTGAATTGGAAGAAACAACATTGCTGCCATCTACAGGGCATTTCTGCAATACGGAGGATATTAAAAAGGGGACAGACTCTTTAAGTTTTGATACAGCATTATCCGATAAAGATCTACTATAATGGAACCCTCTTTTGGGGGTGGAGAACTCAGTTAGATTAAACTCAAATGTTATTAAAAAATGATCAGATAGGACAGGGTTGTGAGAAAATACTGTTAATTCTTCACAATCAATGCCATATGTCAGCACAAGGTCTAAAGTATGGAGCCAAGAGTGCGTCGGTTTATGCACATTTTGAGAAAAACCAATTGAATCTAGGATAGTTTTAAAGGCTACACTAAGGTTATCACATTCTGTGTCAACATGGATGTTAAAATCACCCACTATAATAGCTTTATCAGTATTTAACACCAAATCAGATAAGAAATCTGACAACTCATCCAAAAACTGAGTGTAAGGGCCTGGTGGACGATACAAAACAACAAACAGAAGAGGTTTTATTGCTTTGCAGTTTGGATGAGGGAAACTGAGGGTTAAATGTTCAAAAGAACTGTAGTTATTAATTGGCCTGGGACTAATTAATAAATCAGACTGAAAGATGGTTGCCACTCCTCCTCCTCTTCCCACAGATCTGGGAATGTGGAAATTTGAATAATTGGAGGGAGTTGACTCATTTATACTAACGTAGTCCTCTTGTAGCCAGGTTTCTGTGAGACAAAACAAATCAATCTGTTTATCAGAAATCAATTCGGTAACTAACAAAGTCTTTGGAGGGAGAGACCTTATATTTAATAGACCACATTTAATTGTTTTATTTTTAGGTTCAAGGTGAACCGTATTGATTTTTATTAGGTTTTTAAGATTTGTTCCTTTTAGATAAGTTTTTGATCTGTTAAGTTTTGGCCGTGGGAAAGACACCGTCTCAATAGGATAATGGATGGGTAACAGTACAGAAGCTGCAGAGAGGTGTGTTAAACTACGGCTCTGCTTCCTGGTCTGGACCCTGGGTTGTCAGCATTTAGGAGGACTAATAAATCCGGCCAGATTTCTAGAAAGAAGAGCTGCACCATCCAAAGTAGGATGGATGCCGTCTCTCCGGATCAGACCAGGTTTTCCCCAGAAAGTTCTCCAGTTATCAATGTAGCCCACGTCGTTTTCAGGACACCACCTAGACAACCAGCGGTTGAATGATGACATGCGGCTAAACATGTCATCACTGGTCAAATCAGGCAGGGGACCAGAGAAAATTACGGAGTCCGACATTGCTTTAGCAAACTCACACACCGAAGCAACACCAACTTTAGTGACCTCCGATCGGCGTGATCGGGTGTCATTACCGCCAGCGTGAATAACAATCTTACTGTATTTACACTTATCCTTAGCCAGCAGTTTTAAGTAAGATTCTATGTCGCCTGTTTTGGCCCCTGGCAGGCATTTAACTATGGTCCCTGGTGTCTAGTGCCACGTTTCTGACTATTGAGCTCCCAATAATCAGGGTCGGCTTCTCAGCGGGTGTGTCGCTGAGTGGGGAAAATTTGTTTGAAACGCAGACGGGTTGGTGGTGAACTGGGGGCTGAAATCTAGAGCTATGCTTCCTACGAACTGTCACCCAGCCGGCCTGCTTACCCGGCTGCTCGGGTGCTTCTGGAGGACCACTAAGTGAACTAACGCTAGGTCTATGTGGCTCCGCGCTAGCAGAGGGGCGGCTATCAGCTGGTCTTTCCATAGCACGGAGCCGGGACTCTAATTCTGACACCCTCGCCTCCAAAGCTACAAAAACACTACATTTATTACAAGTACCATTATCACTAAAGGAGGCAGAGGAATAGCTAAACATCTGACACAGAGAGCAGGAGATAAGGGGAGACTTAGTCAGAGACGGAGAAGCTGAAGTAATAGTAGGAGAGGAAGCCATTGTGGAGCTAAAGCTAGGCTAGGCTAAAGCTAGGCTAGCACCCTTCTACCACGCCAAGAGAGCAAACCGTGAAACACGAGGAGTTCCCAAGCGTGATGTTTAGCAACAGAAAATGTTTTAAAAGTGCTTATGTGTTAGAAACAGATGTTACAGCAAAGAGATTAAACATAAAAGCGAGAGAATCTGGAGCAACAAACCGTTGCTCACGCAGTGAAAACAGGAAGTGATACAATACGCCTTACCGCAAACAGGAAGTGACGTCAGCCAAACGGAGGTAGCAGCCAAACGCAATTGGCTGCTAAATTGTGCCATGATGATGAAATCTAGCTAAATTACTTGTTTGTCACAAAATATTTTGGATCACTTTACTTAGATCATCATCAGAATTTTGATTTGCTTATTTTATGTTTACTCGCCAGTCATTTTACGACTATTTTATATTAATGCGTACTCACCAGACAGCATTTTTACTGCGGTTGCCAGGGGCATTTGGCAAAATTACCAACATGAAATGGAGAAAAAAAAGATAAAAGAAAATAATGAACAGCAGCACATCTGTTCATTCATCCTTGGGAGGAGAAGGAGTGTTGAAAGTTAAAATTGTCCCTGTGTCATGGTGCAAATAGGTGGACTTTGAATTGTGCTTTTACATACCACTCTGGAAAGTGAAGCCTACAGCAATCAAAAGTAAGGAGATGGCATTTTTCTTATTTATCCTCAATAAAATGAACCGTGCCTTTAACCCATTGGGTATGCCGAAACTAATTAATTTCCTCATGGGGAGGATTAAGTTTGTTTTATCAAAATATTATAATTGTATGATTGTTTATGAAGCTTATGTGGTCAATTCCTCCACTGTTCAGGTGGTGGTTTAGCCAGTCAGCTCTTTCTGCTTCCATCTTCTTACTTCAGACATTGTTAGGCTCGTTAAAAGTCCTCCTCACAAATCCTAAAATTCTTCAGTTTAGGAGCTCTCTGAAGGCCTACGATGCTTTGTGAACAATTTTTTTATTCAGTAAAACCATAAGAAAAATTGTATTCCTAAAATTACGTCACTAAGAGCTGCTGTTAGTCTACTACTACTTTTGTGAGTATGGGCACAGCTGTTTTTGCTAATTGTTGCTGCGGCTAAACTGAGGGACCTGGGAAGGAGAGGCAGGGGAAAAGAAGGTCCAAGGAGGAGCTTTGGGTATATAGGCAGCACTTTGTGACAGCAAGAGTTTAGGCACCTCCAAATGGCTGCCAGGGAAGATTCAAGGATTTCATGTGAAGGAGAGTACAGACATACGCATCTGTATATCCATCACTGACCATATTGTCAAAACATTTTGGCTGTTTTTATGTGCTCTAAAAGTTTTAATTAATACTTGTTTTAGTATGTTATGTTATAGTAAATTTTCTTGAATGAATTCTGATCACAAACCTGGTACACAAATTACTAATCTTGATGCAGGATTAAAAATAAAGAAAAATTTCTTCCACAGGACGGACGAGCACTTTCGGATGGAGTTCCTATTCCAGGAAGTCTCCTCAGCTGATTTCATCATTATATTTGCTGCTAATAAGGATAAAATGCTAAGATTTTTGAATGACCTGGAGCAGTGTGCTGATGAGTTAGACAGGATGAACAAAGGAGCAAAGATCTCCAATCTGGCGGGCAGCTCAGTGAAAAAAACTGGAGGTGCACTCTGTGCTGCAGGTGTGGCGTTATCACCAGTTACAGCTGGAGCATCTTTAGGGCTGACACTTCTCGGTGCAGTGATGGCAGCAGCAGGTGAAGTCAACAGTGTGGTAACAACCTTAACAGAGGCTGGAGTTAGTCATACTTCTCAGAATAAGGCAAATAAAACTTTCCAAAGTTTCATGGAGGTTTTCCAAAATATCCAGGATTGTCTGGATGATGGGATGAAACACTCAACAGTAAATCTGAAGCCAAGTAAGACAGAAGGTTTGATGAAAGTAGGCGAGAGTGTTTCTAAATTAGATCCCATAGGAATGGGTTTCAGTGCCTTCATTAGTGTTGCTTCTGCTTTTAAAAAAGGGGTTGCAGGGAAAAGTAAAGACCCTTCAACCCAGGACATGTTGGGTGATGGAACTACATCACCCGACATGTCTTCAGATGTTCCTGATACCTCAGATGTTCCTGATACCTCAGAGGTTCCTGATACCTCAGATGTTCCTGATACCTCAGAGGTTCCTGATACCTCAGAGGTTCCTGATACCTCAGATGTTCCTGATACCTCAGAGGTTCCTGATACCTCAGAATTTCCTGATACCTCAGAGGTTCCTGATACCTCAGATGTTCCTGATACCTTAGATGTTCCTGATACTTCAGATGTTCCCGATTTGGGTCAGAGCATAGTGAAAGATCTTGTTCTGTCTGAGGAACTTCTTGGTACCGGAGCTGACGCCTTCTCTGCTGGAAGGCATATCTTTTCTGCCGTCAAAAAAAGCATAAATGTGCTCAAAGGCAGTAAGACTAAAGTCTCAAAGTTCCTTACAGCTCGAGTTGCATTATTCCGTTCACAGATAGAGTCATGGGACAAGATCCATAACTCTTTGTGTGAAAGCAGCCCGACCAAAGAAGAAAACAGAAATATTCTCAAAGAGCCATTTTATCTGGAAGACAAAGAATAACTTCACTGAACAAAAAAATATAAATGCAACACTTTTGTTTTTGCTGTCTTTTTTCATGAGCTGTACTCAACTTTAAACATTCTTTATATAAAAATATAATTTATCTCTATTATTGTACACAAATCTTTCAAAATCTGTGAAAGTGAGCATTTCTCCTTTGCATATATAATCCATCTCACCTCACAGGTGTGGCATATCAAGAAGCTGATTAGACAGGATGATTATTGCACAGGTGTGCCTTAGGCTGGCCACAGTAAAGGCCCTGAAATGTGCTTTATTGGGTGGGTCTGAAAACCAGAACATATCCGGTGTGACCACCATTTGCCTCACACAGAGCAACACATCTCCTTGGCAGAGAGTTGATCAGTTGTTGATTGCGGCCTGTGGATTGTCGGTCCACTCCTCTTCAATGGCTGACCGCAGTTGATGGACATCTGCAGGAACATGAACACGCCGTCATATATGCCGATCCATCCATCCATCCATCCATCCATCCTCTTCCGCTTATCCGGGGTCGGGTCGCGGGGGTAGCAGCTTCAGTAGGGAGGCCCAGACGTCCCTCTCCCCGGCCACTTGGGCCAGCTCCACCGGGGGAATCCCAAGGCGTTCCCAGGCCAGCAGAGAGACATAGTCCCTCCAGCGTGTCCTGGGTCTTCCCCTGGGCCTCCTCCCGGTGGGACGTGCCCGGAACACCTCACCAGGGAGGCGTCCAGGAGGCATCCTGACCAGATGCCCGAGCCACCTCAACTGGCTCCTCTCGACGTGGAGGAGCAGCGGCTCTACTCTGAGTCCTCCCCGGATGACTGAGCTCCTCACCCTATCTCTAAGGGAGAGTAGATCCAGAGCATCCCAAACATGTTTAATGGGTGACATGTCGGATGATTATGCTGGGTATATTGGGATATTTTCAGCTTCCATGAATTTAGTCCAATTCCTTGCAACATGGGGCTGTGCATTATCATGCTGCAACATGAGGTGATGGTTGAGAACGAATGGCATGACAATGGACCTCAGGATTTCATCACCATATCTCTATGCATTCAAAATGCCATTGATGAAATACAGCTATGTTCGATGTCCGTGACATACGCCAGCTCATAACAAATCCAACTATGGGCCATGTTGGATGTGGAGGTCCTGGGCTGGTGTGATTACATGTGGTGTCAAATTCTCTGAAACACTTCTGGAGATGGCTTATGGTAGAGCAATGAACATTCAGTTCATGGGCAACAGCTCTGGTCAAGATCCCTGAAGTCTGCAAGTTAACTGCATGCTCCATCAAAACTTTGTGCTCTGTGATAAAACAACAAATTTAAGAATTTCCTTTTTATGGCCAGCCTGAGACACACCTGTACAATAATTATGCTGTCTAATCAGCAGCTTGATATGCCAGAGCTGCAAGGTGTAATAGATTATCTAAAGAAGTGCTGACTATCACAGATTTAGACAGATTTGTGAACAATATTTGAGAGAAGTTATGTTGTTTGTATAGAGAATGTCTTTGAGATCAGTTCATGAAAAATGGAAGTGTTGCATTTATATTTTTGTTCAGTGTATAACTAAAGTGTTACATAGAATAAAAGTGGAAGATTTTCCAGGTAGACAGATTTAAAAAAAAAACATCTGTCACAATTATACTGATTCAGTTCCCATTGCAGTTTTTCACTAACTAAAATGAAAAAAAGGATCAGTTTGATATCATTTGTACACTTATGATTCAGTGTGTGACTTCTTGTATTAATATCTCTTAATTGATTAAGAATGTAATTGTGTTCTCTGTAACAAATATGTACTTTTAAAACTAGTTATTTAGGATTTGCATTGTTTAATTTGTACCTAAAATCTGAACTTTTATTTCAAGATGTGCTTCAAGAACAAATTTAGTTATTTTGTATTTTTCATGATTTTTTTCCTAGATTACTGAATTAACTATTTCGGGTTTTTTCTATAACTTTGGCTGTGTTCATGTAAATGATTAAAAAAAAGCTTGGCAAGGTTGTGTGCTTTAGCGTAAACTTTATTTTATCATACGATTTTGTTTAAATCTTTCATATAACTGTTAAGCCAAATATGCATTTCTATGCCATTGAAAACATTTTAAGAAAGAGCAACTGCAATGTGATTTCATGTTTGTGTATGTATTTACTGTAGTTGAAATAATGTTTTATTGTTTTTCATATCATATATCAGATACTACAAGTGGGTAAATTAACCAGCATTAATTTAATGAATAGATAAGGCCAAGATAAGTCAATAAACACTCCAAACAAAGCCAATAAAAAACAGCAAATCTAAAGAAAAGCAAGGCCAAAGTTCCTTGTAGAATGCAAAGTTGTCATTTCTACTTCTAATTTTCTAATAAACTGGTTACTCAATTTAGAATTCATTTTAAATTATTTGTCTTTGTCTAAGGATCACAGGGGGCTTTGTAGTTGAACATTTTGTACTGGGTCCATCATCCAACAATCTCTTACAGTTAATGTTTAGTGTTAGATATCAAGTATTATCGTTATTTGGGTTAAATTCCAGGTTGAGTGCCAAGCCTTTTGTAATTTTATTAAGTCGAGTTATTAAATTTGTGATTCATCTCAACCTTGAGTTCAGGTCATATAACTCAGATCATCAGAAATGTTAATTAAGTATAACTAAGCTAAAAACTTGATTTCAATTCAACGAAAATCCATGTTCTTTATTTTGAGCGAATCTTAAATAGATATAAAGCGTTGTGCGTTAAGAATTGTGCAGTCAACTTGTGAACATAGAGGGCTGTGAGCGCTCATATTAATCAGACTAAATAATTTATGATATATGTATATATTTGAGTATATAGATATGTTTATATATATATATATATATATATATATATATATATATATATATATATATATATATATATATATATAGACCACTAAGAATGTAAATGAGACATCATATGCCCATTCCTATTTCCTTTTTTGTATTTTTTGGTATTCTTTCTGATCCATTGTATATATGAAGATTCACTGTATATAATTGAATGCACCTTCCCTACTCTGCACCTTCTTGTATGAGCCGATGTGACGAGTGAATTTCTCCATTGTGAGATCAATAAAGACTATCTTATCTTATCTTATCTTAATTTGTGGTGTGTAAAAATTAACTTTTTCATGCTCACACACACCACATCCAAAATAACAGCTGCAAATTGAGTGACTTAGAGAACAAAGATTTCCCACAACATGCAGCAGATATTCTTTGCAGGAAAGATGTCTGATGTGTTTTCACCCTGTGATCAGATTGTTATCTATCTTTTTGGTTGCACAGGGTTAAGAAAGTGCAGAGTTTTATCTTTTATTTACTGAAATCTAACAACATCAGATCAGTGCAATAACGATCCAAACTGAAGGTCTGTGCTGTGTCATGGCTGCACCTGAGATGATGAGAGTAATCCAGTGGAACGTGGTGTGGTGATCTGCACTCCAATGTGACAGAGAAAAGAAAATATTGAGACACTGTGTTGCAGCTAACAGTTCCTTTAACTGTTTATGGGTCCGTAAGGCTTTGGATGTGGTGGTGTTGTTTCGTTAACGTGACTCTGCAATATTGTGTGGACATCGGGGGCAATTGCTCTGGAGCGGGGTGGTTGTCCCCCTTGTCAAAAAGGGAGGTCAGAGAGCGTGTTCCAACTATAGAGGGATAACCCTGGTATGCCTCCCTGTTAAGGTCTATTCGGGGTTTCTGGACCAGGTCTCCACCCTCAGCAGGGTCCTGGGGTGTATGGGAGTTCGCCCAACTAGTCTACATATGCTTTGTGGACTTGGAGAAGGCATTAGACAGTTTCCCTCGGGAAATCCTGTGAACTTGCCTCCATTTTGGTGATAGATTGTTGCATCATGTCTTTAGAAGACTTTGCTGGCATTCTTCTGGTGTGTGATTAACGACCACCAGCAGAGTCAGCTGCTGTTGACTCCGCTGGGAACTTCTTTGGTCAGAGCCAGAGACACTCTTGCTTTGACACGGATCAACGGCAGGCCAAGGATGGAGAGGACGCTGCCGACTGCTCCTACAGAGCTACCTACCAAACTGGAGTTCTTCGCTCCTTTATTCATGCTGTCCAGCTGGACAACATTCACCACCAGTTAATTTAGGAACTCTGACATCCTCGGCTGATGGTAGCTGAACTCCTTTACAAAAATCATGACTCTACTAGTCCCAGACTAATACTGGTGTAGGTCCCATAACCTGTAGCGTTCTATCCTAGTTGTCACAGAGCCATGTCAGCTGTCAATCACAATACACAGCAGTGTCCCAGGTTGTGCCACCCCTGTGCAAGATGCTTGTGAAGTAAAACAAAACAGGGAAAGGATTTTAATGCTCACAAAATCTAATGAAAACGATATCGACATAAAGAAAATGCAGCTACAAAGTTTGCAGAACGGTTACGGGGGCATCGACAGTGAAAGTTGATTTTCACTGGCTTTTTGTGAAGTTTACCCAAGTTACTTTTCATGTTATATGGAGGGGAGCATAATGTAAAGCAACACTGCCAAGTGAGTAACACAGGAAACGCTCAGCTGAATCAGCGGCCGGCCAATCTGTGACTGATTTAAACTCAAACCCAGGCATGCTTTCCAGCCATGATTAATCTTAATAATGTTTCCCTTCACACAAACGTTTAGTAACATTTTCTGATAAACTTTAAAAGGTTGTGATAAACTTAGAACAACTTCATTAGCCTTTTTTTTTAAGAAAAAGTTCAACAGTTTTATTAAATTTTAAAAAAGATTAATAGAGATGTTTTTAAACTCATAATAAATCATTATTGTACATTACAACTAGTTGGTGCTGGGTAAAATCATCCTTCCATTCTGAAAGTAGTAAATACATTATGTATTCACAAAAAGGAGGTTAAAACAATAATTAGCATTCTGACAGGCTCACGCCAGTGTCCATGCTCTTTGCTTACGTGTTTCCGCTTGCTGGCTGCTCATACATACTTCTAATGTTTAAGTATCAGTCACAATAAGGTAACCGCATTCATGTTTATGAAAAGAAGAGGAAGGAAAAAAATAAGACCAGAGTGGATTTGGCTGTTAATAAACTGACAAATTTCTGTCACCCAAGAAGTTTCAGTGCTTGACAGATTTATGTCAAAAACGAGAAGATTCTAGCATTTGCCAAAAGTGTTCACACCTGCCTATTGGAGTTCCTGGTACCCCAGAAGGTCTCCTCCTCTGTCCGAGGAGTCTACCCCACGGGGGCAAGGAGACCAAGGATGACCGGAGGAGAAAGCATCTTAATCAGGAAGTACCACAGTCCATCATTGTCTCATATACAGGAGGTTCAGGAAGTCAACACACAGAGGATTAAGACTGGATGAGAAATAAAGACAGATCCTCAACTCATCAAAGTTGCATTTAGAGTTCATTAGTATCAGCAAATAGGAGCATTAGCTTAGTTGAATAAATTATATTTATATTTGTGATTTGATCATTGTTTTTCTTCTGTTAGTATTTCACCCTGATAAATTTTAAAGAATTAAAAGAATTAAAGAAAAATATGAAACTCTAAACAATTTGTAGACATTGTCTCAGCGTTCTGTCTCTCACAGTCCTCCAGAGAAAGATCTTCCTTGAAGTAGAGATTCCTCTGCCTCAGATAATCAGCGTTCTTTGATGATTTCCACACTGTCACCAAAATGCCTATTGGCACCATCATTGTCCTTTGCAGGTTAAATTTCTTGCTGCCACACGAAGTACATCCTCTGCTGGGCTTTCTTGGTGAGGGAGTTAATGTTCAGCTCCCACTTTAGATCCTGGGAGATGATAGTTCCCAGGAAGGGGAAAGACTGATTGCCGCCCCTTTGCTAGCGCGGAGCCACATAGAGTTACTTTATGTAGCGGTCCTCCAGAAGCACCCGAGCAGCCAGGTAACCAGGCCCGCTGGGTGACAGTTCGTAGGAAGCATAGCTCTAAACTTCAGCCCCCAGGTCTCCACCAACCCATCTGCGTTTCTAACAAATTTTCCCCACTCAGTGACACACCCGCTGAGAAGCCGACCCTGATTATTGGGAGCTCTATAGTCAGAAACGTGGCACTAGAGACACCAGGGACCATAGTTAAATGCCTGCCAGGGGCCAGACGGGCAACATAGAATCTTACCTGAAACTGCTGGCTAAGGATAAGCGTAAATACAGTAAGATTGTTATTCACGCTGGCGGTATTACTGTTGTGACATTAAAGATTAAAAAAATAAAGATGAAACAGCCAACCGCTGGCAAATGGAACAAGGTGACAGCACAAGCAGACGGCAGCAGGAACCCACCCAGCAGTGTAAAAGCAGAGCATGACTACGTAACGTGACCACACGGCCCGATGACGGTAAGAATGACATGTTGTAACAGCACAGCGAAATGACGAGGGAGAACAACAGCAAAACAAGATCACGTGATGACATTTAACAACATGGTCAAACATAATATGACGACAAAGTGAACAACGTGTCCTTTTTCTGTCACGTTAAAACTGAAAATGGACGCATTTGTTTATTTTACGTGGTGCCCTGATTACTTCATTATACCGAGAAGATTTGCCTTCTACAAATATGAGGATCATCACATCTGTTTAAACTCTAGTGTTATAAGCATTTGTGCTAAATGCAACAGATTCTCAACACGTAAAAGGCACTATGGTAATATTAAGATTTCCCCCAAATTTTTTTTTTTTGCTATAGTTAGAAGGCACCACAACCTAGTGACAATGGCACCACGAGGTGGTGGCCAGGGGTGGCCATGGCCCCGCTCCATGTCCTGGCCTCCCCACTGGCCAGTGTAAGTTGCAGTAGCACTTGTTTAGCCTTTCATCCCATTATGCACAGCCAGCAAGGCAGCTGCTCTTCTTGACCTTCTATCGCGCTTTTATTTGTATCTGCCACTATCTACTTTCCCCTACTTGTTGTTTTGTTTTTCAATAAATGAATAAATGAACACCTTTTTCCTAATATAATTACACAATAAAAAGGAATTACTGTTCAACTGATAACGTTAACTGTAATGTTATTGGTCTATGCATATTAGATCATTATTGACATTAAAAATCAAACATTAAATCAAAGGATATCAGTAGGCATTTACTTAAGTCTTTCTGATAGTTTTCTACAGGCAGGTTTAGTACAACAGAATAAAATCCTGAAATTATGGCTTTTACTTTCAGTGTGCCACCCCAAGAGTTTAAGTGTCCCCATCTGCCCCCCCCCCCCCCCCCCCCCCCCCGCATGAAACATTTCTGGACGAGCAACTGCCTAAAGGACCCCGATTCTTTTTCCCTTGAATGAACTCCACTTGTTACAGAAACATTTTGAAGGAATGTCCTCAAAACAGAATAGTACATTGTAACATATTTAATCTAAAAGGCAGAGTGATATTTACAGCCTCAGCACTGGTCATTATAGGCACAAAAATGCGAAACGAGCAGATTTCCGGACGCTCGAGAGTGTGCAACTCTTGGCTACATCAGCTTATAAAGCTGAGCAAAGCTTGCTCAGGATTGGTCGATTCCCCCTGTTTGTATGACTCCCCGCTATCAAATTCTCCCTCAGTTGTTATGGCGACATCGCACAAATCCCCTGCCCCCCCCACCTTCCTTGCTGACATCTGTGGAGGAGTCAAGCTGGAGCTGCGAAGTGATAGACTTTCCATCAAGGACACTTGCCTGCCGGAGGGACGGCCTTCATGGACATACAGATTTCCACACAACATGCACCCAGACACACATATGCTCACAAATACAGATGACTTTTACCCGACCAGAACTCAAATGTTTACCTTCTGCATATATGTGTCTAGTCATTGATTGTGCTTTTCGTGCAAATGAGTTTTTTTTTGTCGGATGCTTCACTTTTGTGTGGAAACACAAATTGTGCAGCATCTGTCTTTTTTATCTCCCTCTACTCCCCCAGTGTAAAATCTTTTTTCAACAGATCTCAAGGGCAGCGCCTGGGGACCCCGTGTAAAGCGGGGTCTGGGGCAGTTTGGGGAACGCAACCTAACGGCTTGCGCTCATGTAGCAGCGGCCGACTGGCTGTGTTCCTGGCAATGCAAGGCCTCAGTCAATCGTTCCCCCAAAATGTTTGTAAAGTGTATGTGATGGACGGTTGTACTGGAACTGAATTTTCGATTGTAATGCAAATAGCAGTTGACTAATAAAATTGATTGATTGATTGATTGAAATAGCTTATTGCACATAGGTTATTACAGTTATTGTTGCAGCTATGGTGCATGGTTGCAGTAATTACTATAATAGTTACAATTATAAAGCAGAGAGTATGATCAGGTAGCAGCAAGAATGAATGACATTTATAACATAATAATATGTAATATAACACAATAATATAACACAGCACATTATTGCACATAGTTACTGCAAAACACTTGTTACAGTGATTGTAACAATTATGCAGTTATATGTATAGTCCAGAGATTGAATTTACATGAGTTGCATATTATTGTACGTTAGTTATTGCACATTACTTATTACAGTTATGGTTACTATTATATTGCAGCATTATATAATCTGGTAGAAGCAGGAATGAATGACCTGCGGTAGCGCTCCTTTTTAAACGCAGGATGTTTTAGTCTGGCACTAAAGGAGCTGCTCAGCTCCTGTACAGTCTGGTGCAGGGGGTGGAAGGTGTTGTCCATGATGGATGTGAGCTTGGGCAACACCCTCCTCTCAGCCACTTCCTCCACAGAGTCCAGAGTGCAGCCCAGGACAGAAGTGGCCTTCTTCACCAGCTTGTTCAGCCTCTTTCTGTCCCTCTCTGCGCTGCCAGGAGCCCAGCAGACAACAGCGTAGAGGAGGGCTGAGGCCACCACAGAGTCATAGAAAGTTTTTAGCAGGGGCCTGCTCACACCAAAGGACCTCAGCCTCCTCAGGAGGTGGAGCCGGCTCTGGCCCTTCTTATACCGAGCGTCGGTGTTATGAGTCCAGTCCAGTTTATTGTTGACGTGAACACTCAAGTATTTGAAACTCTCCACAGTTTCTATGTCCTGCCCCTGGATGTTTACAGGTGAGTGAGGTGGGTGTCTTCTCCTGAAGTCCATCACCATCTCCTTGGTCTTACTGGTGTTTAAACACAGATGGTTCTTCTCACACCAGTCCACAAAGTTTGTGATGACCGACCGGTACTCCACCTCGTTCCCCTCAGACTCACAGCCCACAATGGCCGAGTCATCAGAGAACTTCTGAAGGTGGCAGCTGTCCGTGTTGTAAGTAAAGTCCGAGGTGTAAAGGGTGAAAAGAAACGGAGATAGAACGGTGTCCTGCGGGGCCCCGGTGCTGCAGAGTGCCACCTCTGACTGAGGCCGTGCAGCCGCACGTACTGAGGGCGGTCAGTGAGGTAGTCGATGGTCCAGTCAGCTAGATGTTTGTCCACCCCAGCGTCCTCCAGCTTCCTTCTCAGCAGCACCGGTCTGATGGTGTTGAAAGCGCTGGAGAAGTCAAAGAACATGACTTTCACAGCGCTCCCGGTGGTCTCCAGGTGGGTGAGCGCCCGCTGCAGCAGGTAGATGATGGCATCCTCTACTCCGATGTTTTTTGTGTAGTTTCTATTGCAAATATCTTCAATCCATGTGAAATAAGATATAAAAAAAACCAACAACTTACAAGCATGTTTTCAGCACGGTATGCATTTTCTTTTCTTTTTTTTTTCTTTTTTTTCTTATTTTTTTTTTACAAACTTTGTTTATTTGTTTTTTTTAACAGGAATTGCATAGCCATACATTTGCAATGTGATACATATAAAACAAACCATACAATTCCCTTAAGTCCAGCACGGTATGCATTTTCATGTTAAAAATGAGAAAATGAGAAACACAAAATTTGCAGGTTTTTGTGCAGCTGAAAAAACACTGCCAACCCCTGCATGACGAGAGAAGATTAGATTTTTCCTCCTTCTGCATGCAAACAAACTAAGATCCAATTAAATTTACAGGAACATGCAGCAGTTTGAAGTTCTTTTATTTCCAAATAAGTAGGGTTGATTCATCAGTGAATGTTTCCTAACGTGTGTATGTCTGCCTAATAGACTATATTTCACTTTAACTTTTATATAGATTAGTAGGGAATAGGGCAGGTGGGATGGCTAACAGGTCGAGGCTGAGTTGTGTGAAGTTTCTAAAAGTTATTAGTTTTCTTTTGAAGCTGCTATGGTAGAGTATTAGGTCACAACCCTTATCAGAAATACAAAGTTATCATCTCGTATTTATGACAATTTTCACAGTTTTACAGAAAAATTAACAGTTGAGTGCTTATAATCAAATTTTATATACATATTTGCAAAAATCCAGCAATATCTTCTTCAAAACTTCAAAACAAAAGGGGTTCATCAAAAGCAGTTGCAATCCTTATCATATGTGCTTTTACAATGAAAATAAATCCCAATACACTTGTTACTCTTACTCACATAAGAGCTTTTCTTTTTTGATATTGAAATTTATATGATCCTCTTTACTGTAATGAAAAACAACCAAATTACCTGAATAACTATTATGGTAACCTTATTTACATCCTAAATAAGGTTCTCTTTGTTTCTGTCAACACAACAATTGTCCTTCAATGTGGTACCAGCCTGGGTTTTCTGCAGTGCCTCCGACTGGAAGAACATGAGGACAGTGGCGAGGACAGCAGAAGGGATCATCGGGGCTCCTCTTCCCTCCATTAAGGACAATTCATCTCAACGCTGTGTGTCCCAAGCCCAAAACATCGTCAGTGACCCCTCACACCCCCACCATGGACTGTTCTCCCTGCTGCCCACTGGGAAGAGGTTCCACAGCATCCGCTACAGGTCCACCAGGTTCTGCAACAGCTTTTTCCCCGTTGCCATCAGACTGTTGAACTGTTGAACTGTAAACTGGACTCTGCATCACAGTTGCATCATTATTATTATAACTGTAATAACTGCAATAACTTATGTGCAATAAGCTATTTAAACAAGGTGCTATAACCCGTGCAATAAGCCTGTGTAATAATCATGTAGAAAGAGTATAATAACATATGTGCAATAACCTATTTATACAAGGTGCTACAACCCGTGCAATAAGCCTGTGCAATAATCCTGTATAAAGTGTATAATATATGTGCAATAACCTATCTATACATAGGAGTGTACAGAATTGTATATAGCTGTATAACTGTATCTAACTGATTCTACTTACCTACTTTGACACCTTCTTCCGACTTTTGACTATTGAGCCGTTGGGACAAGTGAATTTCTCCACTGTGAGATCAATAAAGCTTATCTTATCCTATCTTATCTTATCTGGCATTACCAACGTTGCCAAACTTTTGTTATCCTTTTAAATAGTACATAACTTAACGTTGCTGCATTTTTGCACAAATGCCTTTTTGCACCATTATTTGTGCACATAAACAATGGTTGAATATTCTTCTGCAGACTATTTTTCTCCTGCATTGTTACATCTGATCACTCCTGCACTTTATATTGCAAATGTTGCCTTATTCAACCTGGAATCTCACTATACTGTTGTAAGCTGTAAACAACGAAATTTTGTTTTGTATGCACTCTGTTCATACAAAATGACAATAAAGTTGTCTAAGTCTAAGGTACAACTTGGATAACATTTATTCACAGAAAACCCAAAATGCTATAGGCTTCGTGTATATCCTGGTCTTTTTCTGCCTGCTAATTCGATCATAATGTGTGCGTATATGCGCTTGCTTTATTTGCCATTTTTCTTTTCACTGTCACAAACTTCTTTATCTCTCTTCCTCTTTCAGCTCTTTACAATTTGGGCTGGCAACTTATTCTGCTGGGTTGAACAGACAGCCTGTTGATTAATTGGAACACTTCCAGATTTAACTTGCGTCTCAGCTTCATATCAGGCATCAGATATGCCTGATAAACCACATCTCACTTTCAGTTTTGAGGCAGATAATTAGGGTGAAGCAGTAGAGTCTGATTTGTGTGAAGTTTCTCAAAAAAAATGTTTTCTATTAAAACTGCTTTGGCAGATTATTTATTCACCATTTACATCAGAAAGCGAAACTTGCCAATTTACACTAACATGTTTTACTGAAAGGGTAATAGTTGAATGCTTATAGTCAAATGCTTGATACATATTTCCAATATCTCAGTGGTAGCTTTTACATCTTTAACTTCAACAATGACAAAAAATCCCAAAATGCTTTGTAATGACATTTATGTTTCTCTTACTAACATTAAACCTTTTTTTAATATTTAAATTGTATATAATCTGCTTCACTCTAAAGACAAACCGCAAAATGGCCTGAATAATATTATAACCCTGTTTAGATCGTAGTCAACTGTCTTTAACTCTAGGAAAGAGTAACCATAACTCTGTCTAAGCTGAATTATGACCAAAAGGCATTAAAAATCTGAGACTACATTGTTTGCTTCATCTGATTTACTTTACTGAATCACTATGTAATTTTATTAAACATAAATTATACATTTTCACTTAAGACTGAAATCAACCTAATCTACCTAATTGGCACTGAAAAAAGCCAAAGCAACTGAAAGGATTATAATACAAAACTAAAATACCCAGCGTTTGTATCTTCTGCAAGATGACGTGATTAAGATCAATGGTTTAATGTGTTTTATTTTCCTGAAACAAGTCTTCTTTTTTATCAAGCAGTTACACTGTCAGATAATCAAAGCTGCAGGTTTAAGCTTTACTTTTACAATAATTTTAGTTTCTCTTTCCTTATGACCCACTAATCAGTTACTGATTCAGTAATCTTATCTTCATGAACAGCAGATTCCTACAAATTGCAACGCTCATGTTCAAATTAAACCTTGTGAAATAAGGATGTTACACCCCATAACTCCTGGTTCTGCCTAAGAATAAATAAAAAATAAAAATAAACAAGTAAGGATGTTTGACAGAGCAGTGAAACTACTTTAATTATTCTTAAAAGCCAATTGGTTTTGTGCAATTTACTGTAACTTTGATCTTCTGCATACTTTAATCATAAAAATACTAAGCCCAGCATCCAGACACCTTTTTTCTTTCATCTTCAGCAGAATTCACTTTTTCATTCAGCAGAAATACATTTTTTAGGTCAGTTCTCTGATGCCAGCTGACAATCTTTTACAGTCAGTAGTCCTCCAGATTTGTGAAGGCCTGTCCATGTATTTTGTATAGTTTGCATTTTGATTATGGATAAATTATTTCACCATCCATCAAGAATAATTTAAAAATGGATGATTCCAATTCTGACCTGTTGCAAGAAACTTGACTGATCCCAAGTGATCCCAGAATAAATTGAGTAATAGTGATCCTGAGATTTGTTCCTGTCAACATGATCTTTTCCTGCATTAATGTACCAGTCTAAATTTTCCCAAAGGGAATGTTGCTGCACACAGATGAAGCTATTTAATTAACAATAACAAGCAGCAGCTTGCAGGTTTGTTCTCCTATGACAGGCTTTTAATACTTTTACTTTCGATTGTTTTGTCGATGGACAGTGGAAATCAGAAATGTACTCGCTTTATATAATGAGGTACCATCTTCTTATCGCTGTCTGAAATTAAATCAAAGCTTTTCCTAGTTTTTGACAGTTAGGATTACAAAAATATATAAATTTGCTGAAAAGCAAACTAATGATAAAGGGAATATGGGCGTACAGTTTCTCTTCCCTTAGGACCCACTAATCTACTAGATTGGAGATCTTTGCCCCTTTATTTATCTTATCTACCCGAACAGCTGATTTCTCCAGCTCATATAGAAACTGCAACACTCACATCAAACAAGAAAACATTCTGCCTAAGAACTACATGAAATTAACTAGATGAGGGTGTCATGGCTTCATAAACTTCTGATATCAATTTATGACAATTCAATTTATTTTATATAGCACCATTTCATGAAATAAGTCATCTCGAGGCACTTTACATAGTCAAATTCATTCATATTATACAGATTGGTCAAAAATGTCCTATATAAGGAAACCAGTTGATTGCATCAAAGTCCCGACAAGCAGCATTCACTCCTGGAGAAGCGTAGAGCTACAGGGAGAGTCGTCTGCATTGTACATGGCTTTGCAGCAATCCCTCATACTGAGCAAGCATGAAGCGACAGTGGAAAGAAAAACTCCCCATTAACGGGAAGGAAAAACCTCCAGCAGAAACGGGCTCAGTATGAACGGTCATCTGCCTCGACCGACTGGGGTTACACAAGACAGAGCAGAGACACAGCAAGACAGACAAAAAAGCACAGAAGCACACATTGATCCAGTAATCTGTTCTACATTAGATGGTAATAGCGGGTGAGCCGTCTTCTCTGGATGATGTCACAGTTAACAGAACGCCAGACCAGGTGTACCTACTATGAAGATAAAAGAGAGAGAGCAAAAAGTTAAAAGCTGAAATGACAACAGTCGTGCAAAACTGGAGAACAGTAAGACTTAGTAGAGTGAGAAAAATAGGCCCTGATGTCCTCCAGCAGCCTAAGCCTATAGCAGCATAACTATAGAGATAGCTCAGGATAACATGAGCCACTCTAACTATAAGCTTTGTCAAAAAGGAAAGTTTTAAGATTAGTCTTAAAAGTAGACAGGGTGTCTGCCTCACGGACCAAAACTGGGAGTTGGTTCCACAGGAGAGGAGCCTGATAGCTAAAGGATCTGCCTCCCATTCTACTTTTAGAGACTCTAGGAACCACCAGCAGACCTGCAGTCTGAGAGCGAAGTGCTCTGTTAGGAACATACGGGGTAATCAGAGCTCTGATATATGATGGAGTTTGATTATTAAAGGCTTTATACGTTAGAAGAAGAATTTTAAATTCTATTCTTGATTTAACAGGAAGCCAATGAAGGGAAGCTAAAATTGGAGAAATATGATCCCTCTTGTTGATTTTCATCAGAACTCTTGCTGCAGCATTTTGGATCAGCTGAAGACTTTGAACTGCATTTTGTGGACTTCCTGATAGTAAAGATTCAATTTGACTTACATCAGTGAATGAAATTTAGTTTTGCTCAGTTGATTTTGGTGCATTTCTCAGAACAGAGTTCAAATTCTCAAAGCACCATCTTCAAATCATTTTGTCATTTATGTCCATCAAAAAAGCAGTTTCTCATTCCTCTGAGCAAATTGTGAATGCTTTTGTACATTCATGGAAGTAATTATGTACAATCATCTGCTTTTCTATTTTGAGTTGCTTTTGTCACGTTGATCAAAATTTATTATATGGGTTTCTGTTGAATTGTCTCAACTGAAACTGAACGAAACTGGATGGTTTGGACATGTTTTTTTCCATGAGGATAGAAGGTTCTCTGTGTAGCTTAGTAACAACGTATGATCTGAAACATAAAAAAAAAAACCTCAAAATAGATATGTTATGGGGAAATACTTTTCTGTATATGTATTAAATCCCATCAGGAAAACACGTGTCACTTTGTTTACACTACAGTCAAACATATATTATAATGAAGTCAACAGTGTCAAATGACATAGAATTTTGCTTTATATTGTCTTTTTTATTGCTCCAACTTATTTGAATGCTAGGTTTGTTTAAAACCAAGTCCCTTTGTTAATGATAACAACATTAACAAGGGGACTTTTCCTTTAGAACCAAGTTTTTGAAAACCTGGAAAGGATCTCAGAGTAACTTTCTAAAAATATTTTTACTATATGCTACTTAGCTTTTGACCTTCAGAGTAACAACGTGGTTATGGAAAGAAAATGGCAGCATTAAAGCATTTTGCAGGCTGTGCCGCTGCTCTAACTAGGCAACAATAATAAAACATGCAAATGAGACTATAAAGCAGGTGTGCCTTGGGATAAATAGGCAGAAAGTGAAACCAGCTACATTAATGTAGTTATAGGAAGCTCCTCAAGAAGCAGTTTTGAAGAGTTCAACACAAAACAAGACTGTCTGGAATAAAAACCAACAAAATGTCTGCAGAAAGGTAAAGAAAGAAATATCTTTGTTTACAGAATTTAATCACATCAGGGACTAATTCTGATAACAAACTTAACACCAAAACATCCTTGAAAGAAATCCTTAAAGAAAATGTGTGAATGCATGCATTTTGAAAATCTATGATCTTATTTTCTTGAATCTTTTTCCAATCTAAAGAAGCCGAGAGCTGCTCTCAACAATTCCTTAATGTGGTTCTTTCAAGATAAAGGAATGACTCGTTTCTTCTTCTAACTTACTTATATGGATGATTAAAGGACACAAAATTAAATAAACACATCATTAAATCATTATAATATACTTTCAAATAAATAATGTAAAATAAATTCCAAGAACTGATTAAATCGTACAATATGCCTCAAAGGTGTATTTGGCTTTCCACTGCAGTTTCCAATTCAGGAAACAGTTTTTTTTTTCTTTACCTTGAGCATCTTTAATCTACCCTGGTAAAAGAAACTACTCAGACACTTCAGTCCTGGCCTGGGTTATTCACTAATAGTTAAAAAAAAATCACAAAAGTGAAATTCATAGGACATCATTCCAATAAGTCATTTGCATATAAGTGATCTCATTGGTATCATCGAGGTTTTCTGTTTTTTTTTCTCTAAAGCAACCAATTAGAAGCCACCAAGAAAATTTACATAATTGAAACCTATTCCTAATAGAAAACATGTTGAACACTCTAATAAAAATATTGATTATCTACAACCCATACACTTTTAGAGCTGCTTACCTTTGTCACATTTGTTTTTGTATGCATGCACAATCAAAATTATGTTTTCTGTCCTACAGGTGGTCGCTGCAGAACGCCTTGTTGCATTATATTACTGAAACTCTCAATTACATGGTAACAGTGAAAGAGTTTTATTTGGGGATCTCTAAATGGATCAACTGCAGAAAGAAAGAGCATGAGACAATGATAAGAATTAATAAAATGGCTGACAAACTTGATACCACTTTCACCAAGTCAAAGGGCGGATTGAAATCCATTGGTAAACACATCAAGGGAAAGTTTCAGAATGATCCAGAGAGCAAACTTGCAGAACTAGAAAAGTGGCTGACTGAAGTTTTGAAAGGCACAATGGAAGGTCTGGAGAAACTCAGCATCTTCTTGGATGCCATGGAGAAGCTGGCAGTCACTTCCTTACATGTGTTCACTGAGAACCAGATTGTATACCTTCCTGAGGAGTTCTGCTATGAAGAAGTTCAAGCTGTGATCAGAACTGCACAGCAAGTCAGTCCTTTGCTTCTTAAGTTCAAAAGAGATGCAAAGTCCTTCTTCCTTCCTAGCCTTCACAATCTAAAGGTTCTTGGACAACAACTGGAAAAATACATAGAAGCCATTGAGGAAATATGTGAAAATCATGGGAAAAGGTAAAATTTCATTAATTTTATTTAATACTGATAATATACTCTATTGTTGTTCTAAACCGAAAAATAACAAAAAAAAAGTTGTCTTTCACAGCTTTAAATTTGAGATGTGCTTGGAAATAACTGAAGAAATTGTTGTGGATTGTGATGATATGTGTAAAAATAGTATTCAAGAGATGACATATCACATTAAGCGTCTTGACAAGATCAGGTAAGTTTTACATATTGTCACCTTCCTAAAATAATGACATATGGATTTTTTTATTAATTTTATTTACATTTTTGCCAAAACCACCTTTAGGTATTAAAAAGGGAGTGATTTTTTGTGGGAGAAATCACTTTAGGCAAAAAAAAAAAAAAAATAATTAATAAATAAATGCTATTAAGCCATTATTTTAGGAAGGGGACAATATTTTAGCACAATTCTATTATTTTTTTCAGTCTTATTTTCTGTTGTTACGAGTTTAAAGAGGGGTTTTATGCATTTTTCAGAAACATAGCTTTTTTATAGTACAATAAAATATTACCTTCAGTTATGAAAATGCTGTATTTGTCAGAAAGCTCCTATCTTAGCCTAAAAGTTCCCACCAAGGCGTCTTAGCTTAAGAGTGATTCAGATAGTTGGTGAGACCGAGTCTGAGTAAGATGACAGAAGTTTTAGTGAGTAGGTGTGGTTAACCCCATTATTAGGTCTGACGCTGTCTTTCAAGAGCTTTGATCAGTTGACAGTACGAGAAAAAACAAAACAAAATAACAGAAATGCACTCTTAGAGATCAAAGCAGAGAAATTAGACTGGATTATGAAAATTGTGTCATGATGATGAAAACTAGCTAAATTAATTGTTTGTCACGAATTAAAATGTTTTGGATCACCTTACTTAGATCCTCATCAGAATTTTAATGTTCGCTCGCCAGACATTTTACGACGACATGTATTTTATATTAATGCACACTCACCAGACAGCATTTTTAATGGGGTTCCCTGCTTGTATAAAGCAGTCATATTTGGCAAAATGACCAACATGAAATGAAGAAAAAAAGAGTAACAAAAAAAGGAAACAAGCAGCAGCACATCTGTTCTGGGAGGAGAAGGAGTGTTGAAAGTTAAAATTGTCCCTGCATCATGGTGCAAATAGGTGGACTTTGAATTGTGCTGTTACATATCAGCCTGGAAGGTGAAGCCTACAGCAATCAAAAGCAAGGAGTTGGCATCACACGAGCAAACGTCTGCATGATTTTAGGCTACTGACATTATCATGCAATATAAACAATACTTTATTACCTATTTTATATATATATATATATATATATATATATATATATATATATATATATATATATATATATATATATATATATATATGTCACTACGATATATGGGTGTCACTACGAGCTACTTTGTATGTTTTAGTAAATTTTCTTGAATTAATTTTGATCACAAACCAGGTAGACAAATTTTACTCATCTTTATACAGAATTAACAATTAAAAAAATTCTTCCACAGGATGGATGAGCACTTTCGGATGGAGATCCTATTCCAGGGAGTCCCCTCATCTGGTTTCATCGATGTATTTGCTGCTAATAAGGATAAAATGCTAAGGTTTCTGAATGACCTGGAGCAGTGTGCTGATCAGTTAGACAGTATGAACAAAGGAGCAAAGATCTCCAATCTGACGGGCAGCTCAGTGAAAACAACTGGAGATGCACTCAGCGCTGCAGGTGTCGCGTTAACACCATTTACAGGTGGAGCATCTTTAGGGCTGACACTTCTCGGTTCAGTGATGGGGGTAGCAAGTGAAACCAACAGTGTGGTAACAACCTTAACAAAGGCTGGAGTTAATCATACTTCTCAGAATAAGGCAAATAAAACTTTCCAAAGTTTCATGGAAGTTTTCCAAAAGATCCAGGATTGTCTGGATGAAGGGATGAAACACTCGACAGTAAATCTGAAGCCAAGTAAGACAAAAGTCTTGGTGAACTTAGGCAAGAGTGTTGTTAAATTAAATCCCTTAGGAAGTGCCATGATTAGTGGTGCTTCTGTTTTAAAAAAAATGGTTGCAGGGAAAAGTAAAAACCCTTCAACCCAGCACATGCTGGGTGATGGAACTACATCACGGAGCATGTCCTCAGATGCTCCTGATACTTCAGATGTTACCGATTCTGGTCAGAGTGTGGTGAAAGATCTTCTGTCAGAGGAACTTCTTGGTACTGGAGCTGAGGTCTTCCTTGCTGGCAGGCATGTCTTTTCTACTGTCAAAGAAAGCAAGAAGGTGCTCAAAGACAGCAAGACTAAAGTCTCAACGTTCCTCACAGATCGAGTTGCATTATTTCGTTCACAGATAGAGTCATGGGACAAGATCCATAACTCTTTGCAACTTTGTGAAAGCAGCCTGACCAAAGAAGAAAACAGAAATATTCTCGAAGAGCCATTTTATCTAGGAGACAAAGTATAACTTCACTGAACCAAATGTAACACTTTCTTTACATAAAAAACATAATTTATCTCAAATATTGTAGAAAAATCGGTCTAAATCTGTGACAGTGAGCATTTCTCCTTTGCAGAGATGTTCCATCCCACCTCACAGGTGTGGCATATCAAGAAGCTGATTAGACAGGATGATTATTGCACAGGTGTGCCTTAGACTGGCCACAGTAAAAGGTCCTAAAATGTGCTTTATTGTGGGGGTCTGAAAACCAGTTCATATCTGGTGTGACCACCATTTGCCTCACGCAGAGCAACACATCTCAGAGAGTTGGCAGAGAGTCAGTTGGTGATTGTGGCCTGTGGATTGTCGGTCCACTCCTCTTCAATGACTGACCGCAGTTGATGGACTAGGGCTGTCTGTCTCTTTTAGTCTCTTCTCTCTTGATGAATAGGCCACATGGCCTCATCTGCATCACACTCAATATTTCCCCTTGAGATGCACCTAGGAAAAAATCTTCTTGCATGCCTGATCCATCCTTGACATGCCTCTGCATCTATATCATGGGCAGCAGCAGTCATTGCATTGAGCAAGGGCATCTGCTTATAGGGGCAGTGATCATATACCTTCCATCTCCATGCACTGAAGAATTCCTCTATAGGAATAGATACAGACATATCTGCATATACTGTATAGCAGCAATACCTGCTCTCCCGTCTAAAAACTCTAACAATGGATGCAATCGTGTTTCTATTGAGAAAAGTTTGGACTCTTTGTCCCTCCCCTCTAAGTGAAAGGCCATCATTTACCACATGATCAATCGTAGTTGCCTGAATTTCATCTGTAACTTGAGCCCTTCCAGCTACACCGCCACCTTGCACATGGATTCCTCTTCCTCATAATCTTCTTCCCCTGACCCATCTACCTCTTTGACTCTCATCTGCCTTACACCATCCATGCTTGCAAAGAACAACACAAAACATGGTACCTTTTACGTAAAGCCTGCATACTGATTGCAAATTGAAAAATTGTGTAAAGAAGTGTCAAACAGGTGCTTCAGTGATTTCATTCCAATCAAGAAGTTTCTTAGAGCTTGGAACATATGGTTTCTGTTTTGCTACCACAGCTAAAGCAATGGAGTTTGGACTGCATGAATGACATCTGCGTTAACTATTTTGGAAGAGGGTGGGGAAAATGTGTCAAACCAATGAGAATGGGTTAACTCATTTGCAAGAGGTGTCTTTTGCTCTGCTGAGGTGGTGATGCTGAAAACTTAGAGGTTGCCAGTTTCTTCAAACAGGTCAAAGCAATCAACAAAAACTGTAATTGATTAAGAATGTCATTGTGTTCTCTGTAACAAACATGTATTTTTAAAAAGTAGTCATTAAAGGAATTGCATTAGTTAATTTTTTGTAAAGTATGAAAGGACCTAAAATCTGAGCATTTATTTCAAGATGTGCTTCAAAAACAAATTTAATTAGCTTTTAGTTTAATATCTTAGTATTTTTCATGATTTTACTCTTTCTTGATGACTGACTGAACTATTTCAGTTTTTTTCTATAGCTTTGGCTGTGGTTATGTAAATGATTAAAAAACGCTTGGCAAGGTTGTGTGCTTTAGTGTAAACTTTATTTTATCATAGTATTTTGTTTAAATCTTTCATATAACCGTTAAGCCAAAGATGCATTTCTATGCCATTAAACATTTTTAAAACAAGGCAACTGCAATGTGATTTCATGTTTGTGTATGTGTTTACTGTAGTTGAAATAATGTTTTATTGTTTTTCATATCATATATCAGATACTACAAGTGAGTAAATTAACCAGCATTAATTTAATGAATAGATAAGGCCAAGATAAGTCAATAAACATTCTAAACAAAGCCAATAAAAAAACAGCAAATCTAAAGAAATGCACGGCCAAAGGTCCTTGTAGAATGCAAAGTTGTCACTTCTACTTCTGATGTTGTAATAAACTGGCAACCCAATTTAGAATTAATTTTAAATTATTTGGCTTTGTCTAAGGATCACAGGGGGCTTTGTACTTGAACATTTTTGGACTGGGTCCATCATCCAACAATGTTTCACAGTTAATGTTTAGTGTTAGATATCAAGTATTATCGTTATTTGGGTTAAATTCCAAAAGCCTTTTGTAATTTTCTTAAGTCGAGTCACTAAATTTGTGATTCATCTCAACTTCGAGTTCAGGTCATATAACTCAGACCATCACAAATATTAAACAAGTATTACTAAGCTAAAAACCTGATTTCAATTTTTTTGATAAAGCATTGTGCGTTAAGAATTGTGCAATCAACTTGAGAACATAGAGGGCTGTGAGCGCTCAATTATAAAATTATTTGTAGTGTCTAAAATTAACATGTTCACGCTTACACACTACACATCCTAAGCAACAGCTGCAAATTGACTGACTTAGAGAACAATGATTTCCCACAACATGCAGCAGATATTCCTTGCAGGCAGGATGTCTGATGTGTTTTCACCCTGTGATCAGATTGTTATCTATCTTTTTGGTTGCACAGAGCTAAGAAAGTGCAGAGTTTTATCTTTTATTTAACTGAAATCTAACAACATAAGATCAGTACAATAACCATCCAAACTGAAGGTGTATGCTGTGTCATGGCTGCACCTGAGATAATAAAAGTAATCCAGTGGAACGTGGTGTGGGAAGCGTCATGGTCTGCACTCCAATGTGACAGAAAAAAGAAAATATTGAGACACTATATGTTGCTGCTAACATTTCCTTTAACTGTTTATGGGTCCTTAAGGCTTTGGATGTCGTGGGATTGTTTTGGTTAACATGACTCTGCAATATTGCATGGACATAGGGGCAATTGTCCTGGATTGGCAGATCGGGGTGGTGATCCCCTTAGTCAAAAAGGGAGACCAGAGAGCGTGTTCCAACTATAGAGGGATCACCCCTGTATGCCTCCCTGTTAATAGTCTATTCAGGGTTTCTGGACTAGGTCTCCACCCTCAGTAGGGTCCTGGTGGGTGTATGGGAGTTCGCTCAACCAGTCTACGTATGCTCTGTGGACTTGGAGAAGGCATTGTCCCTCGGGAAATCCTGTGGACTTGCCTCCATTTTGGTGATTGTTTGTTGCATCACCTCTTCCAGGCAATCCTGCAGCTTCATCACATCTACCATGAGGCTTTAGAAGACTTTGCTGGCTTTCATCTGGTGTGCGATTAATGCCCACCAGCAGAGTCAGCTGCTGTTGACTCCGCTGGTAACTTCTTTGGTCAGAGCCAGAGACACTCCTGCTTTGACTGGGATCAAGGGCAAACCAACGATGGAGAGTACGCTGCCGACTGCTCCTACAGAGCTACCTACAAAGCTGGAGTTCTTTGCTCCTTTATTAATGCTGTCCAACTGCAGAACATTCACCTCCAGTTCATTTAGGAAGTCCGACATCCTCGGCTGATGGCTGAACTCCTTTATAAAAATCATGATTTGAATTATCCTGGAACAGGAACATGGTTTGAAAGTTTGGATCCATCCTGAGACAGGAAGAGAGAATAGACAATGCATGTGAAAGCTGGGATAATTTAGAAATTTCTCAATAAATATCAAGTGTAAAACTCCTCCTTATTTAAAAAAAAATATCCTCCATTGTCCCTCCAGTGACACTACACTTTTCCCACAGGACAGTTCAATCACTTTTTCAAGCATTTTCAAGGTAAGTTTTCAAAAAGTTCCAGCATCTTAGCAACAATACAAATAAACTTAAGAAGACAGTTTTGTAATGTTTTATTAGGACCATTGCAAGAAAGGTCATGTGCCAAAAGTGTTCACACCTGCCTATTGGAGTTCCTGGTAACCCAGAAGGTCTCCTCCTCCGTCTGAGGAGTCTACCCCATGGGGGTTAGGAAGGCAAGGATGACCAAAAGGGGAAAGCATCTTCATCAGGAAGTACCACAGTCCACCATTGTCTCATACACAGGATTGTCCAGGAAGTCAACTTACACAGAGGATTAGGACCGGATGAGAAGAAAAGACAAATCCTCTGCTCATCAAAGTTTCATTTAGAGTTCATTAGTATCAGCAAATGTAGGAGCGTAAGCTTAGTTAAATAAATTATATTCTTGTGATTGTTTTGCTTCTGTTAGTACTTCACCCTGATAAACATAGCTAATTAAAGAAAAATATAAAACGCTAAAGAATATGAGGACATTGAGTTATTAGTCATTTTGATCATTGAGTTCTATGATGATTGTAAAATAGTAATGGTTTCGTTTCAGGAACTATTAGGTTTTTAAACCTAGTTTAAACAACAACCTGGTGATTTATTATTTTCCGAGTCACTAATTTTTTTTCTAGCTCACATACCAAGTTCATGTTGGTAAAAAGAGGAATAGCAGCTGCTAACGGCTGTGGGTTGCAAATCCTCCTCACGGCAAGGCTACTAAGAGGTTAAATGGCAATAAGAAGATGGAGGTGTGCCGCTTGGAAGGAAGGTGGTTGTTAGCAGCCAGACGAATATTCATCCACGCCTACTTGAATAGATAACCCAGAATTCTGGACCAGGCACCCGACAGACTTAGGAACCTCTGTCCTGTTAGATGAGAGCTGGATAGAGTTAACCTCCCAAAATTCTGTAGTTAGAGGGGAAATTCTTAACATTTAGACAATAACAGTAAAAACTTTTTGAAGGTTCTGCTGGATCATCGGTCTCGGCGGTTCTCTCACAGTCCTCCTGTCACAGTCAGCCAGCAGAGCCGTGCAGTTCTGCCGGCCCTGTCCTCTCTGCTTCCCTCCACAGGTGTTTGCGGTTGACTGGTGGGTGGGGCACGCACACCTACGGTTGGTTCAGCAGCGTCGGGCCGCGCTATAAGAACTGCGCACAGACAGCAGGAGGATGCCAGAGTATTAACCTGAGTGGTAAGCGAAAGGCCGCTGTCTATGACAGATCTCCAGTTTTCTACAAACTGATCCTCTCTCTGTGCTCTCCAGGTCTCACTTCGAGCTCCCCTGATCGCCCTTCCTGGCGGATCTCCCTCTTGAAGTCACCTGTGCCCGCTCAGTACGGTTCCTCGGATCCCTTCCCCGTGCCAAGCCTCCAAGCTGAAGCCCCTCGGGACTCACCTGGTTACTCCTGCTGCTCCCAGACCTCTGGATTCTCCAGCGCTGCTCGGATTCCGTTCAGCCTGCACCCGCCGGTCACTCAGACACCTGCCACCAGCTCCATCAGGCAAGGCTGAGTCTGCTCCATCCTCCCCGGCCCGGTTTCCTGCGCCCAGTGGTGAGCTTATGCCAAACTCTAACGTTGATAGGTTCCATCAACCCCTTCTGACGTCTCCCTTTCCCTTGCAGCGTCTGAACGCGTCTTGGTCGGCCCTCGTTCCCGCTGTCGTCGTACACTGATCTTCTGTTTAAATAAATCCTTTAAAACTGATCCCTGCTGCCGTTTGTGTCCTGCATGTGGGCCAAACACTTAAAACCAGCCACGAAACCTCCAAAGAAAGATCTTCAGATAATCAGCGTTCTTTCATTATTTCCACATTGTCACCAACATGCCTAATTGGAAATGAATGATCACATCTCCAGTTTCTGATTCTGTTGGGTGTTTTCTGCCGAGCCACTGAACAGATCTGATGACTTGAGGAAACTTTTCTTTACAATTTGGGATCATGTTTTAACATTGCTGGATCACTTTAGGTCTAACATCCGCCATGATACACAGCTGACTGACAGCTCATAGCAACAGGTGGGGGAGGGGCATAGCTCCTCTCCACCCAGCTGGAGAAACCTGTGTTCTGTCTTACTAAAGGGAGGCGAAATCACTTGAACAGTATGGAGGAAATGTTTCTTCTTAATCTAAGCTCAGTTTTTCTATTCTGGTTTACCTTAAAACCAACTGAAGCCTGTTGGAGAATTCTGATGGTTTTGGTTTCAGAACTGAATACTGCTACCAGGATGACTTTTTTTTAGTTGAACAGAACTCCTCAGAACAAAAGGAGGATCTGTTCACTAAAGGTGTTGTCTCTATTCAGGTATCATGGTGGGCTACCAGCTGTTGTATTTCAACATGGTGACCTCTGAACCCTCCTATGCTGGAGGTGGTTTGTGTTAAAGGACTTCCGCCCACAGTGTCCAAACTCTGGAACAGTGATTAGGTGAGACCGTAGGTGGAGAATCCTCCTTTCGAATCATCCAAGATGTTCTAATTAAAGCCTGAAGTTCTTTCATTACCCTTGGTTCTTAGCTGGATCAAGAGTTGAAAACTGTGCTGGACACTGAAAACATGTTCCTGAAGTCATGTTGTTTACTTAGTGCCTTTGAGCTATACTGAAGCTGATTTCAGAGTGCTGGACTCATAACCCCGCCTCACCACCCTCAGAGTGAAGAAGATACTCACCAAGATGGAGTCCCAGGACATGAAGATCTGAAGAAAATCCTCATCCTCCTCCTTCTTCTTCCTCTGCTGCATCCAGATTAACCTGACTCATTTAACCTGGACATGACTTTATCTAATCAAAGCAGGAAATGACAGGAGTTTGAGAACCATCAGAACAAAGAATCCTGTATGTTAGCATCACCAGATCTGATAGAATAAAATCTGCATCTGGAGAGCTTGAAATGTGTTGCACTTCACTGGAACTACTGCCTGGAAGCAGCTGCTCCTCTCTGATGGATCTTTTTTTTAATTTGTTATGTGGTCACATAACCTGAGCCCTCTCTGGGACCTCCAGCTGACAGTTGGACCACCACAAAACATGGAGCTCTAATGAAGCCATGAGAAATATTGGAAACAAGAGCTTGCAGCTATAATTAAGTTTGGTGATTGGGCACGGGGAGAGAGCTGCATAGAGGAGTGCACGGTTTCTCTGACCATGTTACGATAAGTGAGGAAGTGCAGAAGTTCATTGAACATGTTTGGCAAGAAAGCTTAAACTGTGGAATAAATTGTACATTTTTTTGTGTTCCCTTTTTCAATAAACGAAAAAAAGAAGAGTTTGCCTGAACACAGGATGTTTTGTTTGAAACACACATCAGACATACACTCCCAAGAACAGTTTTAATGGAAAGCTAAACACAAACACTTAAGTTTTCTCATGATACAGCTGACAGTTGACCGTGGAATATTTAGAAGCGAGGAAATTATACGACTGGATTTGTTGCACAGGTGGCATCCAATCAACGTTCCACTCTGGCATTCAGTTAGCTCCTGAGAGCGACCCTTTCTTTCATAAATCTTTGCAAAAACAGTCTGCATGCCAATGTGCTTGATTTTATACACCTGTGGCCATAGAAGTGATTGGAACACCTGGTTATAATAATTTGGACAGGTGAGCAAATACTTTTGCATTATAATGTATGTTACGGCCCCTGGCCTCTGGAGGCTGTGCAGGCTTCATCGTTATTCAAATTCAGCTGTGTTAGAACACCTACCTGATTGGCTGCCGGGAGGCTGCAGAGGAGCTGTAACCTCAATGGACCAGCAGACCCACCTGCACCAGTATAAAAGACTCTAGAACTCATTCCTTCTTTGAGGGGGACAGCTAGTAGGAAGTGGCTTTTGTTAAGCTATTCCCCCACTGTTGGTGGTTTTAATTGTTTTGGGCCCATTTTGAATTAGTTGTGCTTGCTAGTTTGGTTAAACACAATGTAATTTAATTTACACTAAGCACTGTTAAGATTGTCAGACCTTTATTTTGTGTTAAACAGGGTTGTATTGTTTTGTGTTTGTTAAAACCCATTCTTTTTGTAATAAATCACCATTTTTATTACACTCATGTCTCTGGACACATTTTTAGGTGAAACCCTAGACCTTGGGGGTGTAACAGTGTATATTAGTAATTTACTCGTTATTAACTGTAATTACTGTTTGAATTGATATTAGACACATGCTTCTTAGTCTGTGTGATTTTATGTGTTTTATGATATTTCATGGGGACTTCCATTGCTTTCATTATTGTATTTGATTGCACTGAGGCATTCATCATGGGGCTGAGGAGTAGGAATGTTCAAGGTATTCTCTCTATTTTTATGTCTGTCACAATTAGACCCACGTCTGAGACCAACACACACACACACCTGGGGATCTTTGCATGGCTGGCCAATGTGTGGCTTGGCTCCTGGATCAGCTTTCTCCTGCACAGCGTAGAAAGATCACTGCTGCTTTGATTTTGATTTTTGCTCCGCAGAAAAAAACAGAGTTTATTTAGCTTGGTCCATCCTGCACATGTTGGTGGGTCTCTGAACCCCATGCGGGCCCACAATCGCTTTGTCCCTCCTGACTAGAGTGTCGTGGCCAGGAAAAACAGAGTGTCTCCTGAGTTTTATAGTTGTGGGCACCTAGCTGTGAGGGGCGGTTTCCTAGCAAGTCTGTCTGCAGCTTCTAGTAGCATCAGAGACAGTCTGATGATTTCACTTGGCAGAAATCACAACAATGGTGACCTGTTAATCTGACGGATCTTTGTTGAATTTGTTATGTGGTCACATGACTTGCATCCTCTCTGGGACCTCCAGCCTGCAGTTGGACCACAGCAGAACCTGGAGCTCTAATGAAGCTATTGGTCCCTTCAGCCTGGTTCTGCACAGCAACCAACTAATTTAACAGATTAAATCCACCTTCTAAACATTCCAAAATTCTTCAACATGTGGTTCTGATCCAAAAATAGAAATCATAGTGGTTCTGTTTGGCAGCAGCTCTGCTAACAGTTTCCCTTCACTTCCAATATTTATGCTAAGATATGCAAACATCTCTCTGAAGCTGAAAATGTGGGACTGCCCTTTAAGAGGAACAATAAAAGACCAGAGCAGGAAGAAGTTATAATGTGGAAATGTTCCATGTGGTTTGTATTGTTGATGTTGTTTCTTCAGCTTCTGGTTTTGTGCTGCAGGAGTTTAGCTTGAAAAGGAAAAACTGTTCCTCAGTCTTCCCAAGTCTGATGCTTGGAAGTAAAGAAGCTTATTTTAATCCACATACTGTCAGTTTTGGTTCTTTAATTCTCAATGTGTTTTCATGGTTTGGAATGATGGAGCAGAAATATAATTTCATCGTTGCTTTGTGTTTCTGCCACTTATTTATTCAACTAAAGGAAATAATCTGTCATTTAAAAACATCAGAAATAAGATGGAAATGTTTTACTATAAATTAGGGCTTTTTGAAAGTCAGTGTTGTGAGAGAAAATATGTTTTCCTGAAACATGCATCTGAGTTTTATTGATATATTAAAAATTCAACAGTGGAACGGAAGAGAATGAGCAGCAAATTAATCAAATACAGAAGAAAGAAATTTGTTTATTGTTCATTAAAACACATGAAGTAGAACTGCAGCAAATATACAAAAGGAAGATTTTTTATTTTAATGTAAAAAGTGCTTAGAAAAATAGGAGCCGACAGAAACAGATAATGTCCATAAATTAAGAAAAACTGGCCAACATTTCAATGAAATCTGACTCATGAATGAAAGTAAAAAAAAAACAAGAGAGAAAGTCAACATGCTGATATTCAGAGTGAAGCTTTGACTGGAAACAGGCAGAAAAACGACAGGTGGATCCTGGAATAATCCCAGCTTCCATCTTTAAAGGACTGGAAGAGGAAGAAGTTTCCAATGAATCATTTAGAAGAGTTTCACAAAGAAACAGATTAAATCCATGAATGTGAAAACATGTTTCTGAGTGAAAGAGACAGACATGAACAGACTGAACTATCAGGCAGAGCATTTATCTGACAGGAGGAGTCTCGACTCAACTCAGCAGAAAAACAATGAGGAACCAGAACCAAACCAGAATCCGAAGCCAGGAAGCAGTGGTTCAGTGAATGTGGTGTTGAAGGTGTGGAGGTGGATCAGTGAGTCAGAGGAGACTCTGTAGAAGGACAGAATACCAGCAGGACAGTCCACATACACTGCTGCTCTGTTGGAGATAGAGGAGGAGGAGATACGTGTTGCTCTGTCATTGTGCCAGACAGAGTAACCAAGATGATCAGAGCATCTCAGACTCCAGGACTGATCATTAAATCCAAACAAACAGTCTCCGCTGTTTCCTCTTCTCCTGATTCTTCTGTAACTCACTGATATATCAACTCCTCCTCTCCACTCGACCTCCCAGTAACAGCGACCAGTCAGACCAGTTTTACACAGCAGTTGAGGAAGATCAAATCTTTCTGGATGATCAGGATATGACTGAAGCTCCTCCACAAATGTCACCTTCCTGTTGTCTTCAGACAGTTTGAGTTTTCTGCTCACTGTGTTTGTGTCGATTGTGAGTTGACAGGAATCTGATGGAGAGAACAAAGACAATCCAGCTGCAGTTATTGATCATTTATTGACACTTTGATGATGACTCCTGAATGAGTGATGGACAGTTTGAAGATGGTTAAATGTGAGCTGCTTTGTTGTCATGAATCAAATGAAAAACACACTTACACTTCCTCAGACCTGGTGTCAACCATCGGACTCCAGCAGGCTCCACCCTGAAAGGAGGAGGGGGGTCAGACCATCAGTCTCTTTCAGCAGCAAACATGGACATTACATGTCTCTCAGACACACATTGTCCTCCACTGAGAAAGGACCAGTCCAACATTTGGACACGTCCACTTGTTGTAAAAATCCAGAGAAAGAAAGAAGAGCTGAGAGCAGACAGACACCTGGGCTCTGACGTTGATGATGAAAACATTGCAATGGAGGAATTAAACACTAAACACACCCTGTGGAAATCTGCTGTGGCCACACTAGAAAATCCAGAAATACAAACATTTTAAAGGAGAAGCTGCATCACATTCAACAAAGAGTTCAACAAGAATCAAAAATAAGATCTCTGAGCTCAGACTCACAAACCAGGGAGAGGCTTCCATCATCACAGACCTCCGACAAACACCTCCAACCTTTCAGCTCTTCCTCTACCAATCAGCACCACCAGGTGGCGCTGCATACATTTACAATGAGACCAAAATGAAGATGCAGCTTCCTGAATTCAGCAGCTGCAGTAATGGGTTGTGAAAGTGTCCAAGGAGCCTCTGGAACAAGGCCCCCAGCAGATAAAACAGTCCAGAGAGTCTTCGTTTGCATCTTTCCACACAGATTTTCAAACTGCTTTGAGAGGGAAATTAAGTCCTGTTCTACTGATGATGACATGCTCTGATATCACAGATCAGGAGCTGCTGGACTTCTACATTTCCAGCATGGAGGACATAGAAGATCTCAGCTCTGATGAAGAGCTCGCCTGCCTTCCAACTGATTCAGAGTCAGAGAAATATTTCCAGATTAACTAAAATGTTGGATTGTTACGCTGCTGCAAGCAGCTGAACAGGAGAATAACAAGTTCTTCTCCTGTTCAGCACTATGTTCCTGTCAGAGACTTCAGAACAACTAAAGCAACCAAAGCCAACTAAAGATGGATCCAAATAACCCAGCTTATGCTGGAGAACTTGCAGAACCCAAATACCAGATCACACCCATATGTTTCAGTCCTGACCAAAGCTGCATGTGATCTGGTTCTGACTCAAAGCTGGATGTTTTCTGGTCCTGAAACGGGCTGTATGAAGGATTTATGTTGAGGTTTTGATTTATGAATTTAATATTTGAACTTAGGTACAGGAGCTGGAACATGCTAACAACCACACCCCCAATTATCTAGCAACATAGTTATACCCTGTTCACCCACTCTTATCAGTGTTCATAAAGGGCTGTTATTTTGCTGATTTGATCTCATTAATAGCCTTTTATAGTGTCTTACAAATTCATGCTAGAGTGTCCAGTCACAGCAAACTAATATATTGTTGTGTAATACTCTTTGGCATGCACATTCTGTGCTCTTATTGGAGAATCATGCATCACCGAGATGTATGCTACCATCGAACACTGATTTTTACCCACTTTCAACATGGGTATGTTGACATATCAGTGGAAAGGCTAATATCTAGCCTTCGGTTTCGGTTGCAAAAAAAGTTAGTTGATAGATGTTATGCCAGAGTTTTTATCTTTTTTAGGCTAATGTTCAGGCTAATGTTCTCAGTTTGTTCAGTCAAATACAATACCGCAGGAGAACGATAAGTGTGAAAGTGTTTTGAAACAGAAAAAACACATTCATGCAGTTATGTAGATGTAGAGATTGAGAGGCAAAGGAACTCAGTCTCTACAGACAGCCACAGTCATAGGCTAGCTTAACATGGGTATTTCGAGACAGGGGCCAACAAGGGCCAAGTGACCTTGTAGAATGTGTCCTGGCTCCTGTTATGGCCCCACCACAGAAGACAAAATACTAAATCAATTTCTTACGATGATGATCACAGAGTCCATATCTGATTGGTCCCTTGGACCAGTTGTTATAAGAATTATCACTATGGCCTCACACCACTTGGACATAGGAGGCCTGGAGACCTGATGTCTGTGTATAAGATCCACTGTTTGCTGAGTGCAAGGCCAAATGCTGCAGCTGCTGAGGAATACTGATTGTTTACAATAGACTGTCTTTGTTTTGTCTCATGGGAAGGCCACGGTGCAGTATTAGGGGAAGCCCGAAAAGCGACACAGACAGAGACAGGGCAGACGCAGACCGCAGCGGAACCGTGGGGTGCGATTACTTACCATCTATGTGAATCTCTGCTCTGTTTCTCAATAAAAGTGCTGGAACGTCATTACCACCGTCTCATCATTTAGTAAAGATGGGAACTCAGTTACTATAGTTTAATATTCCACCCAAAACTCCCATAACAATTTGGCGTAAACGACCAGGATCTCCGACCGACGGGCGAGGGAGTCCGGGGACAGGAGCTGCTTTGGCCGGCCCGGAGAGGTTATCCGGCTTCTGGTACCCCGAATGGATTTTCAAGGGAAAATCCATTCGGGTTTTGACCAAATGCAATTGGTCAAAAATGCTTGCAAGCTTTTAAAATATAAACCCCATTTAAAGTATACCTCAAGAATTTTTAAAATTTAAAACTGTAAACCTAAAAGGTAGTAAAAATAAAAGCCGGTAGAAATAATGAATTATATTTCATCCTTAAGGCAAATAAAACAGGGTTCGCAATACCGAACGGTGACTAAGGTTTAAACATTAAACTAAAATTCAAAATTTAATTAAAATATGTTTTCAGCTGAAATACGGACTCTCATGCTGGGAGGGGGATGGGCAGAGTGATTTTCACCTGGAGAACGGGTGACCAGCTGAGCAGTTTGCAGCTGGTCCATTAAAGTCCTCTTGTCTTGGTTTTGTACAAGAGGCTGTCCACTAGTGTTGTGGATGAAAGCGGCAGGGATGCTTAAGTCCTTGACTGTTGCGAAGACGTTCGCAGCTTTGATAAGTGGGGACCTCGACCATTATACCAAAAAGGCGACCATCACATGTGAGGCATTTCATTTTAGTTGGTCGATCGTGCTAAGGACGAGTAGAAAATAACAATAAAAACACAAAAAAGGATAAAATAAATAAAAATAAACAAAAAAAAAGTCTGGATGCAGAAGAGTCCGTGTAATGGGTCAAAGGCAGAGGTTTTTCAGGGTCAAGCCTTGCCCTAGGGTGGGACGTTCGATTTCATGCTGAAAAAGTAGGGGCCCAGAAGCATGACATGCATAAATTATTTGAAATGATTTGATTAAACATGGACATTTCTCACATAGGGGTTATTATTATTATTACTATTATTTTATTTTATTGCAGTACTGCTACTAAATAATAAAAATAAAATTAAGAGAAAAAAGAAAAGCGAAAATTGAATAAAATTAATAAAAACAGAAAACGGAAACGGAACTATAAAGGCGTTGCACCGGGGAAGCGTTTACGTGGGGACCGATTAGGCACTTCCGTTGTGGATAAAATTGTTCTGAACTGCTAATAGTGACGTATAACTTTCAAAAATGGATAAGTGTCCAAGTGTCTGCAGACCATCTTCACAAAGTGTTTTATTAGAGAGAAATGCAAAATAAAATGCTCAGTGCCCATCCAGAACTGAACACTTATTACCATCCAGCTCAATCATCCAGCCTGAGAGGAGGAACCAAGAAGAGGACTGGGGATGAAGAAGCCAGAGAACTCTGATTCCTTATTCTTCAACGGGAGGAGTTGCCTGAAGAGACCCTACGCGCGATTAGTTTAATTTCTGCCTTGTGCCTGAAAGGCCTGAAGGCTTCCTTAACTTTGCGTTCTTGATGTTTAGGACTCTTCTCATTATGTGTTGCTGTTTGTTTAACTGCTCTGTTCCACTGACTCACATGTTTGATTTTTTTTGTGTTATGAGATCTACACTTTAATGTTACATCATGTTGATCAATATGGGTTTTATGGTAAAAATGGAAACTGTTTGCTTCAGACACACAAGGATCTATGGTTTATGCACCTTTTTGATTTGATATAGGAAGAACCAGGATCGTATTGGCTAAAAGATCCTTTTAATATTAGCTGGTAATGATAACACTTAGATTCAATACAGGGTTTTCAGGCTCAGATTGGCCGAGAGCAGATCTCCCTGGGAGGGGGGCCTTGCAAGTTTTTACTATCCCCTGGGGGTAGCTTTTTCTGTGGTTCCCCTGCCCGCACTGAACCTCTCCTGCCTTTGCTCCTGGTGTTGTAAGTTTGGAGTGGTGGATTATTGTCCATCGGAGGGGTGAGTGGAGAAAGGAGTAGGAGGGTATTCTGGGTGGGGTGAGAGTAGACGTATTCGACCTTGGTTACTGAACAGGTTTAGCTTACCATAGTCTAATGTAATTTTAAAATAATGTGCACATAGGTACCTAAAACAGGCCTTACCTAATTAGATGAATCCTAAATTGTAGATAAAAGCTAAACCTTTGATCTTGTGTGTTAAAGCTCTATGAAGCATTTGTGTTGATTTGTACTAAAAGTTCCAGCACTGCCCGGTTCCAACACGGGAACCCTTTGGGTCCCACTTTACGAGTTTACAGAAATGGTTCCTCTGTGCTCTGTTCACATTTTCAAGTGATGGGTCATCTTGTTTTGTCTTGATGCTGACGATGCCATCATCAAAAAAAAAAAAAAAAAAAACAGAGGAATGTTATAAGAATTATTATTCTGAAGTCACTATGGCCTCACACCACTTGGACATAGGAGGCCTGGAGACCTGATGTCTGTGTATAAGATCCACTGTTTGCTGAGTGCAAGGCCAAATGCTGCAGCTGCTGAGGAATACTGATTGTTTACGATAGACTGTCTTTGTTTTGTCTCATGGGAAGGCCACGGTGCAGTATTAGGGGAAGCCCGAAAAGCGACACAGACAGAGACAGGGCAGACGCAGACCGCAGCGGAACCGTGGGGTGCGATTACTTACCATCTATGTGAATCTCTGCTCTGTTTCTCAATAAAAGTGCTGGAACGTCATTACCACCGTCTCGTCATTTAGTAAAGATGGGAACTCAGTTACTATAGTTTAATATTCCACCCAAAACTCCCATAACACCAGTTTAATTTTTTACCTTCACAGTTTTACTGTAACAATGATTTAAAAACACAAGTTGTTGCATTTTTAGCTTCAGCTGTGTTGAAATAAGATCACAGTTCAGGTATCTGAAACCTGCAGTTCTAGAGCCACAAGTGTTTATTTGGCCATTAACCAATAAAATATTGCCCTGTTTCTTATGTTCTGTGCTCAAATAAAATACTGCCCCCCCAATAAATTTGGTCTAGAACTGTCCCTACGTTTCTAAATGTCATAGTTGTGATGTTTATTAATTTGACCGCTTGCGTTTCGCCTCCCCTGAAGAGCAATGGCGCCCCCTAGGTGAGCTGCGTCCCTAACTTTGGAAAGTCCTTCATTAAGCTATTACTAATTATTGTTTAGCCATCCATCCAGCCATCTTCTTCCACTTCCGGGGATGGGTCGTAGGGGTAGCTGCCTTAGTAGGGAGGCCCAGACTTCCCTTGCCCCAGCCACTTGGGCCAGCTCCTATGGGGAAATCCCAAGGTGTTCCCAGGCCAGCCAAGAAACCTAGTCCCTCCAACATGTCCTGGTTCTTACTCTGGGTCTCCTCCAATTGAGACATGTCTGGAATACCTCACCAGAGAGGTGTCGCGGAGACATCCTAACCAGATGGTTAGGTAGCACAAGCCACCTAAACTGGCTTCTCTCGACGTGAAGATTCAGTAGTTGTACTCTGAAAGTCAGTGTTGTATTGTAATGAAGTAAAAATACTTCACTACCTTACTTAAGTATATTTTGGAGTACTTTATACTTTCCTCGAGTATAAAATGTTTTGATAACATTCACTTTTACTTTACTATACTTTTTAACTTAATTGCATACTTTTACTCTGATATATTTTCAATGTTTGGTTTAGTTACTTGTTACAAAAAAAGAGAGAGAGAGAGATGTCAAAACACAAGTGTTTTGACTGCAACAAAGTTGGGACTTGCCTGGGCTTGTTCATCACCATCAACAGGATAAGAAGCTGTTTCAGTAGTAAAGCAGGTTAAGTTAACCTTCTGGTATAAGTAAAGCATCTAATAGTAGAGCTAGGAGTCCTAACTTTCTTAACTAAATGATACCTGCAAGTGTATTAGCAGGTTTACCACTTCCTGTAGGTTAACAAAGCCTAGTTTATCACTTAACCATGTTCTTAGTATACACCCGCTTTGCCTGCACTTGGTTGTGTACAATTTTAAAGTGCATAGCACTGACCTTACTTGAAGAATGAAAACTGAAAGCTTACAAAAAGGTTGTATTTTCTGTCTAAACTTGGTCTAAATTTCTCCTGCACATGACCCAGCCTCTCACTCTATCTCTAAGGGAGAGCCCAGACACCCAAACTCATTTTGGCCGTTTGTATCTGCCATCTCGTTCTGTCATTCACGACCCAAATCTCATGACCATAGTTGAAGGTGGGAACGTAGATTATTGTCCCTTGTCCCTTATTCATGAACAAGACCCGAAGAAGACACTCTACCCTTTTCCAGCTCAAGAGCATGGCCTCAGATTTGGAGGCACTGATCCTAGAGACTGTTCTTTGTATTTATTTAAATAAACTATCCAATTATCTAACCAGAAGTGATAAGAAGGGTAAGAAAGGGATGGAGAAGGAAATTTAATCAAGAGTGTTTTGATTTATGATCTGACCAAAAATCTGTCCAAACTGTTTCATAAAGTACTGTATACCGATTTTTTCCCCATACCTGAGAGCTTCCAATCTCCAATGTGGATCCTTTATTCCAGCCGACAACAGCTTCACTCCTAAATCTCTTGGATGATTGTAGCTCAGGTCCAACTCTTTCAGATGTGAGGGGTTGGAGCTCAGAGCCGAGGCCAGAGAAGCACAGCCTTCATCTGAGACCAGACAGCCTGACAAGCTGCAGACACACAATTCAACACATGATGTTAACATGAGAAAGTAGTGCACAATAAACTGCTGCTCAGCTGGTGTTAATAAACACTAAATATAAATAAAAATTTGTTTTGTTCTGTAGGTCATCCAAAGTAACATCTGACACATTTAAAGAGTTGAATCCTGGCTAGAGCTCGACTGGAATTGAAACTCTACAAAATGACACAAACTCTGTACAAGGGACTGGCTTGAAGCTTTTTTCAAACTGGACCTAAAATACAAATGACAAATTGGTGGTCTCAGTGGAACCATTGTTATGGTGTTTAGATAGCTTTAATCTCATTGATGGAGTGAATAAATAAAGCTGAGATAAAGGATAAAGTAGAGGTTTGTATTAATGTTGGACTTAGCCATTTTGGGGCCCCAGGCAAACTTTTGTGACAGTGCCCTCTTCCAAGTCTGCCCTGAGTGTTAAAGGTTCTGTAGAGCATACTGCTTTTATAAATACTTTTTCTGGCAAAGACTAATAACCTCACTTCAAAAATGAACATGCTCTCATTGCTTAGAATTAGCTTTAAATAAATCCATACATGTTGGTGCACCCACTGAGGGATGCCATGTTGGATCGCTATTTCTGCTTTCAGTACCCAAAAGGGGACCACCTTGTCAGCCATACGCGTTTTCCCTATCTGTCTTCTATATGAGGACATGCTGTCAGTGGACGAGGAGTAGAAAACAAGAAAGGAAAATTCATGAGGGAGTGGGCATTTAAAAAATGCCAGCCTTCTGCTGGAAAAGTTAATGCAATGTAATAGTGAAGTTTATTTTGCTGTTATGTTAGAAATAGGGCAGTGTATTTCAGTAACGTCTCTGTCTTCCTGGCAAGGATGCCTGGCTTGTTCATCTTTTCTCCTCCCTCTCAGGGAGTCTGTGTGTGTATGTGGAGGGGCAGCCTTGACTTGGGCTGAAACAGCTGCAGAAGTTTTCAGAATTTCTCAAAACTCCAGGTAAATGCCAACTCCGAAAAGCAGAAATCCTGTTATCATAAATCTGATTTTGAGCGCATGTTCAACATCCTCGACGAATAAAATGGACAGACACACAGTCTTCCTATCAGGAGTTCACGGTGTGTCTCGCCAAGGCAAAAAGGCTCTCTACTCGTTTTGAAAATTGTATCAATTGCGTTGAGAGTCAAGATGACCAGATCCATAATTTACAATTTGGAGGATATGTAAAAAGAGGTTCCGAAAAGATTGATAAAAGCAGAAGCAGGGAATATATGGGGAAGGAGAGGGGAAAGGGAAAAAGAGGAAAGGAGAAAGAAAAATGTCTGCAACTCATGAATTTTACATGCGACTTTAGAAAAATGAAGACCAAAGTCGTATGAAATAAACGGACTTAGCAACAGTAAGCATGGGCCTGTTTTGCTACAGTCTCTAGCTTTCTTGGAACCACGGAAAACGCCGACAGTAAAAAAAAACATAGTCCAGAGAGTACTGCGGGAAAAAAAACATTAACATCCCTTTCCCTGATGTTGTTGTTATCTTCCTTCAACAAATAAGGGTAGCGCCTTGTGGACAGTTTTTGTCCTTGGCTGCACGGCCCCAGTGAACCGTCTCCCCCCTGAAATGTTTGTGATGTTATGTTATGGTGATGGCACTAAAACAGCAGTTTCCCTCTGGGATTATTAAAGTATGTCTGATTCTGAGTCTGATTCTGATTAACGCGTGTCAAAAAAAATGTCGCGTTATGGTCTAACAAAGTTAACGTGTTAATAATGCGTTAAAACTGACAGCCCTATATATATATATAGTAAAAATATTAGGTCCAAGGACTGAACCCTATGGTACTCCATAATACCACACCAACCATTACCTGCTAACGCTATTCATGTGGTATAAACACCAGGGTACCAACCCAATGGTACCCTGGAGTTTGAAGAGGATCTATTAACATGAACAAACTGGAATATATCAGACAGAGAAGATTTAAACCAGTCAAATGCTTTTCCATAAATCCTTTCAGGGCCTTTCTAGGAGAATATTTTTATCAACTGTATCAAATGCAGCACTGAGATCTAAGGGGAGAAGTACAGATACAGGTGTATTATCTGTGGCCATGTGAATATCATTAGTGAGCTATTTCAATGCTAAGATGAGCTCTGAAGCCTTACTGTAATTCTTCAAACAGGTCATTTCTTTGTCAATGTTCAAATTCTGTCATGATTTGCAGATATTATGGACCCAAAGTGCAGCATCATATATTTAATAAACTGAAAACTTGAGGATACTGTCAGTGACAGGTTGACAAACAGTGCGAACATCAGGTAGCATCAACAGAGAATCCAGCAACTAATGAACAGAAAACAAGAAATTAAATACGCTGGAAAGTAATCAACTGAATAACGAACAGGTGAGTAACAATCCCCTGATGTGCGTAGAAATACACACAGCAGGGGAGAAACCTAGTGTAGGATACTAAAAGGACATGAAAAACAGGTAAACTATACACAAAACAAACAGTCACTGAAAGATGCACAATCCAAGGAACCTAAAAACCATAAATAACCAAACACCTTAGGATTGTGACACATACTTAATTAACAACCACTTTCTCAAGAATTATAGAAAGGAAAAGAAGATTAGTTATAGGTCTGCTAATCGGTTGGATTGGGAGTCTTGAAAACTAAAAACATCTGGGAATCACTGCTATATGGCGAGTCTGCATCTAATTTGTATTCCTTGGGTGTAAAGGGGTCCCCTCCCTAGGCTGCCACCTTACCGTGGCGGAGGGGTTTGAGTGTCCCAATGATCCTAGGAGCTATGCTGTCAGGGGCTTTAAGCCCCTAGTACGGTCACCCAAGGCAGACAGGTCCTAGGTTAGGGACCAGACAAAGAGCAGCCCAAAAAGCCCCTTATGATGAGTATGATTATTGGATCTCGTGTTCCCTCGCCCGGACGCGGGTCACTGGGGCCCCACTCTGGAGCCAGGCCTGGAGGTGGGGCCTGGAGGTGGGGCACGTTGGTGAGCGTCTGGTGGCAGGGCTTTTACCCATGGAGCCCGGCGGGGCTCACCTCGAAGAAGCGACATGGGTCCCCCTTCCGATGGGCTCACCACCTGTCGGAGGGGCCAAAGGGGTCGGGTGCATTGTGCAATGGGTAGCAGTAGAGGGCGGGGACTTTGACGTTCCGATCCTCGGCTGCAGAAGCTGGCTCTTGGGATGTGGAATGTCACCTCTCTGGTGGGGAAGGAGCCTGAGCTTGTGCGCGAGGTTGAGAGGTTCTGACTAGAGATAGTCGGACTCACCTAGACGCACCCCTCTGGCTTTGGAACCAGTCTCCTCGAGAGGGGCTGGACATTCTTCCACTCTGAAGTTGCCCTGGTGAGAGGCGCCGAGCTGGGGTGGGCATACTTGTTGCCCCTCATCTCGGTGCCTGCACGTTGGGGTTCTCCCCGGTGAACGAGAGGGTGGCCTCCCTCCGCATTCGTGTGGGGGGACGGGTTCTGACTGTTGTTTGCGCTTATGCGCCAAACAACAATTCAGATTACCCACCCTTTTTGGAGTCCTTGGAAGGGGTACTGGAGAGTGCTCCTCCTGGGGACTCCCTCGTTTTGCTGGGGGACTTCAACGCTCACGTGGGCAATGACGGTGGGACCTGGAGGGGCGTGGTTGGAAGGAATGGCCCACCTGATCTGAACTCGAGTGGTGTTCTGTTGTTGGACTTCTGTGCTCGTCATGGATTGTCCATGACAAATACCATGTTCAAGCATTAGGGTGTCCACATGTGTTCTTGGCACCAGGACACCCTAGGTCGCAGTTCAATGATCGACTTTCATCTGATCTGCGGTCCCATGTCTTGGACATTCGGGTGAAGAGAGGGGCGGAACTCTCCAATGGTGGGGGAGGAAGCTGGTCAGACCTCGCAGGCCTAAACGTATTGTGAGGGTTTGCTGGGAACGTCTGGCAGAGTCCCCTGCGAGACAGAGCTTTAACTCCCACCTCCGGGAGAACTTTCAACACGTCCCGAGGGAGGCGGGGGACATTGAGACTGAATGGACCATGTTTCGCGCCTCTATTGTTGAGGCGGCTAGTCGGAGCTGTGGCCGCAAGGTTGTCGGTGCATGTCGCGGCGGCAACTCTCGAACACGCTGGTGGACACCAGCGTTGAGGGAAGCCGTCAAGCTGAAGAAGGAGTCCTATCGGGCTTTATTGGCCTGTGGGACTCCGGAAGCAGCTGATGTGTATCGGCAGTCGAAGCGGCAGGCAGCTCGGCTGGTCGCCGAGGCAATAACTTAGAAGTGGGAAGAGTTCGGAGAGGCCATGGAGAAAGACTTCCGTACGGCTTCGAAGCGATTCTGGTCCACTATCCGGCATCTCAGGAGGGGGAAGCAGTGCGGTACCAACACTGTTTACAGCGGGGGTGGTGTGCTGCTGACCTCAACTCGGGACGTCATGCGTCGGTGGGCGGAATACTTCGAAGACCTCCTTAATCCCACCAACACTTCTTCCATTGCGGAAGCAGAGCGTGAGGACTCTGGGTCGGGTTCTCCCATCTCTGGTGCTGAGGTTGCCGAGGTTGTTAAAAAGCTCCTCGGTGGCAAGGCTCCGGGGGTGGATGAGATTCGCCCTAAGTACCTTAAGGCTCTGGATGTTGTGGGGCTGCGTTGGTTAACGTGGCTCTGCAGCATTACGTGGACATCGGGGGCAGTTCCCCTGGATTGGCGGGCTGGGGTGGTGGTCCCCCTATTTAAAAAGGGGGAACGGAGGGTGTGTTCCAACTATAGAGGAATCACACTCTTGGGCATCCCTGGTAAGGTCTATTCGGGGGTTCTGGAAAGGAGGGTCCGTCGGATAGTCGAATCTCAGATTAAGGAAGAGCAGTTTGGTTTTCGTCCTGGCCGTGGAATACTGGACCAGCTCTATACCCTAAGCAGGATTCTAGAGGGGGCATGGGAGTTTGCCCAACCAGTCTACATGTGCTTTGTGGATCTGGAGAAGGCATTCGACCGTGTCCCCCGAGGGATCCTGTGGGGGGTACTCCGGCAGTATGGAGTACCGGACCCTTTAATAAGGGCTGTCAGGTCTTTGTGCGACCGGTGTCAGAGTCTGGTCTGCATTGTCGGCAGTAAGTCGGACTCATTTTCGGTGAGAGTTGGACTCTACCAAGGTTGCCCTTTGTTACCGATTCTGTTTATAACTTTTATGGACAGAATTTCTAGGCGCAGCCAAGGTGTTGAAGGGATCCGTTTTGGTGGCCTTAGGATTGCGTCTCTGCTATTCGCAAATGACGTGGTCCTATTGGCTTCATCAGGGCGTGATCTACAGCTCTCTCTGGAGCGGTTCACAGCCGAGTGCGAAGCGGCCGGGATGAGGATCAGTGCCTCCAAATCCGAGACCATGGTCTTGAACCGGAAAAGGGTAGAGTGCCTTCTCCGGGTTGGGGAGGATGTGCTGGCCCTAGCAGAGGAGTTCAAGTATCTTGGGGTCTTGTTCAAAAAGGAGGGGAAGATGGAGCAGGAGATCGACAGGCTGATTGGTGCGGCGTCTGCTGTGAAGCGGCGCTGTACCGGTTCGTTGTGGTATAGAGAGAGCTGAGCCAAAAGGCAAAGCTCTCGATTTACCGGTCGATCTACGTTCCTACCCTCATCTATGGTCACGAACTTTGGGTTGTGATCGAAAGAACGAGATCCTGGATACAAGCGGCTGAAATAAGTTTTCTCTGTAGTGTGTCTGGGCTCTCCCTTAGAGATAGGGTGAGGAGCTCAGTCATCCGGGGAGGACTCAGAGTAGAGCCACTGCTCCTCCACGTCGAGAGGAGACAGTTGAGGTGGCTCGGGAATCTGGTCAGGATTCCTCCTGGACGCCTCCCTGGTGAGGTGTTTCGGGCACGTCCCACCGGGAGGAGGCCCAGGGGAAGACCCAGGACACGCTGGAGGGACTATGTCTCCCGGCTGGCCTGGGAACGCCTTGAGATTCCCCCGGAGGAGCTGGCCCAAGTGGCCGGGGAGAGGGCCGTCTGGGCCTCCCTACTGAAGCTGCTACCCCAGCGACCCGACCCCGGATAAGTGGAAGAAAATGGACGGACGGACGGGTGTAAAGGTTAGACAAGAAACGTTGACAAATCTATCACTGAACTAATATTTCCATCATGTTTTCAGCAGGTAATGAACAGAAATATGTTTTCAACAGGATTTAGAAATTTGTACCTGAGAGTTTCCAGTTTGCAATTTGGACTCTCCAGTCCAGCAGAGAGAAGCTTCACTCCTGAATCCTGCAAGTTGTTGTTACTCAGGTCCAGTTCTCTGAGAATGGAGGACTGGGAGCTGAGAACTGAGGACAGAGCTTTACAGCTTCTCTCTGAGAGGTTACAGCCACTCAGTCTGAGGAAAAAAGGAGGAAAATATGTTATTGAACAAATAAATGATGTTTATTTATTTGCAGTCACCAATATTCTCTTTGGAAAGATTGATTATATTATATATACTATAATACAAGTCCTTTTGTTGTGAACTAGTTCATTACAATTAATCTGAAGTAACATAAATTAATTTTCACCTCATTAGCAGATTTCTCACTATCAGAAATAAAAGCAGTAACAATCTGTGTCCTTACAGAGCTTTGTTGGAGGCTTTAACCACTGGCAGCAGCCTCAGAAGAACCTCCTCTGAAGCAGAGTATTTCTTCAGGTCAAACACATCCAGATCTTCTGCTGATGACACTAAGATGAAGACCAGAGCTGACCACTGAGCAGGAGACAGTTTATCCTTGGAGAGACGTCCTGAACTCATAGACTGTTGGATCTCCTCCACTAGAAAACGATCATTCAGTTCATTCAGACAGTGGAACAGATTGATGCTTTTCTCTGCAGATACATTCTCAATGATCTTCTCCTTGATGTACTGAACTGTTTCGTGATTGGTCTGTGAGCTACTTCCTGTCTGTGCCAGCAGACCTTGTAAGAGTCTCTGATTGGTCTGCAATGAAAGTCCCAGGAGGAACCGGAGGAACAAGTCCAGGTGTCCATTTGGACTCTGTAAGGCGTGGTCAACAGCTGTCTGGTGAAAAGACTTTGGTTCAGGGTTCATAGACAATAAAGACCTCATGGAAGTTTGCTTCTCCTCCATCAGGTTGACACCAGAGTTGATGAAGGCCAGATGAACATGAAGAGCAGCCAGAAACTCCTGAACACTCAGATGGATGAAGCAGAACACCTTCTCCTGGTACAGCCCTCTCTCCTCTTTAAAGATCTGTGTGAACACTCCTGAGTACACTGAGGCTGCTCTGATATCGATGCCACACTCTGTCAGGTCTGATTCATAGAAGATCAGGTTTCCTTTCTGCAGCTGATCAAAAGCCAGTTTTCCCAGAGACTCAATCATCTTCCTGCTCTCTGGACTCCAGTGTGGATCTGTTTCAGCTCCTCCATCATACTTGATCTTCTTCACTTTGGTCTGGACCACCAGGAAGTGGATGTACATCTCAGTCAGGGTGCTGGGCAGCTCTCCTCCCTCTCTGGTCTCCAACACGTCCTCCAGAACCGTAGCAGTGATCCAGCAGAAGACTGGGATGTGGCACATGATGTGGAGGCTTCTTGATTTTTTCAAGTGGGAGATGATCCTCCTGGCCTGCTCGTCATCTCTGAACCTCTTCCTGAAGTACTCCTCCTTCTGTGGGTCAGTGAACCCTCTGACCTCTGTCACCATACCAACATACTCAGTAGGGATCTGATTGGTTGCTGCAGGTCGTGTGGTTATCCAGAGGCGAGCAGAGGGAAGCAGTTTCCCCCTGATGAGGTTTGTCAGCAGAACATCCACTGAGGTGGACTCTGTAGCATCAGTCAGGATCTCCTGGTTCTGGAAGTCCAGAGGAAGTCGACTCTCATCCAGACCATCAAAGATGAACAGAACCTGGAAGTGTTCAAAGCTGCAGATTCTTTTGGTTTCAGTAAAGAAGTGATGAACAAGGTCCACCAAGCTGAACTTTTTCTCTTTCAGCACATTCAGCTCTCTGAAGGTGAATGGAAATATGAAGTGGATGTTCTGGTGGGCTTTGTCTTCAGCACAGTCCAGAGAGAACTTCTTGGTTAAGACTGTTTTCTCCAATGCCAGCCACTCCCTTTGTCATCACTGTTTTGATTGGTCGATCTCTTCCAGGTGGGACTTTAAAGATGTCTTCTTGTCTGATGATTGTTTCTGGTCTGTGTGGTTTCTTGGATGCTGTTTCAATCTGTCTGACCTCATGTTCCTCATTGACCTCTCCAGTCCCTCCCTCTGTGATGTAGAGCTCTGTGTAGATCTGGTTCAGAAGGGTTGGACTTCCTGCTTTAGCGATCCCCTCAAACACACACTGGAACTTCTCCTTCAGACCAGATTTAAGTTTATGTTTACATACTGTTGCAGGATTTTCTAGATTAACACAGAAAATAAAATCAGGAATGAAACCAAATGATCTTCAGAAGATGATGTGAATAATGTGATTCCATCTCTTCAGACATCAGTAAATGTGTGATTTATCCATCAGGTTAATCTTTGTAGAAATCCTCTTACTGCTCTGCAGACGGTCAGCCAGTTCCTCCAGCTTCATCTTCCTCAGGAAGTTCAGAGTGATCCTCATCAGTGCCTCTCTGCAGCACCTCTTCTGCTCTTCATCCTCACCTTCCAACACATCCTTATCATCTCTCTGACTCCCTGAGCAGTTTGGGTCATCTGTGCTCAGAATGTTCTGGATCTTCTTCAGCTCCTTCTTCACAAAAGTGACAATGTTGTCCTCCAGCAGCTGGAACAAAATAATATATGGAGGACACATCAGACTGAAATCATGGATCCAAACATCAGAACCATAATGGATAGACTGAGAGTCCATTGGTCCACAAAGTCCAGCATGGAGACGACTGAACAGAATCGTTGGAAAAGTAGTTGTTGTACATGTACAGACCATAAATATGGAGTCCAGCTGGGTTTGATGCATCTGGGCAGATGGACCTCTGGGAACCTCTGAGTTCTGCTGGTCCACTCTGTGGAGGAACCAGAACAATTAGGAAGGAAGAAAATATTCATCCAGCAGTTTTCACAGATGAAATCACCAAGAGCTTCACAGTAAAAGTCCTTAAAACAGAAAAACTGAGCATCAAATGAACACGATACAAATAGGTTAAAAAGAGGAAGATGAACTAAAAGGGTGAACACCAGAACCACCTGAACCACCTGAACCAGATCGAGAAACAAAGTGTTTCTTGATCTGGGACTTACTGTCAGAAGATCTGATGCTTAGAGACAGTTTAGGTGAAGGTTCTGTCTAAACAGGTCTTAAAGACAGTGTGTGGGACATTCAGCAAGTTCTAGGGACTAGATCTGAGGTGGTGTGGACACGTAGGAGGTGTGAGATTTGCGTGTCCCTGCAAGGTCTATCATGGATGTGATGGTATTAAAAATAAAATGGATCCAGAGGAAGGGTGGGCGAGTTCGGGTGGTGGTGTTGGTCCTGGTTTGCGGTCGGCTCCCAGGGTCCTGCGGCTTGTCCTTGTTCCTCGGACTATGGTGGTGCGGCTGGCGGAGCCTCATTCTCCGGGTGGGCTTTGGGAGAACAGGGTGCCTAATGGAGGCACCAGCTACCTTTCGGAGGGGTGGTGGACATTGCTAGACACCCTCTTTGGCACTCCAAGTTTTAAATACACTTGAGAACAACATGCAACATGCAGGGAAAGGAGCTCCGGCATTGTGGCTGTTGGCGGGCTTCCTTAGGGCTGTCCCTCCTCTTCCCTTGGTTGGGGGAGGCAGATTTCTTGGGTTGGCCCCTCTTGGGGCCAACCCACCCAAGGTGTTGTGGCTGATGTGAGGGGTTTCTGCGTTTTGGGGGTCTGATATGTTTGTGAACTGAGGTGCCTGGTGGGTCTGGTCCTGGGGTCTGTTGCCCCCGCTGGAGTGGGGCTTTGGGCATTTCTGGGGCAACCTTCGGTGGCTGGGGGGGAAGTGAATTTTCATTAGAACAGGGAAGCTGATTTCTAGAGATAATGGATCAAACCTCTGCCTGGAAATATAACTGGGAACATCTGAGAGCTCACTTGGAAGACCTGGATTTCTGTTCTTGACTCTTAAAGAAAAGCAACAGGTCCTTTCCAGAACCTCAGACCCCAGACAGAGGAGACCAGTCCATACTAGGGGTGTGTAAAAAAACGATAATATCACATTGTGATTCTTTGTAGTGAAATCAGGATTTTATTAGTTTCTCAAACTAACACTAAAGCTCTTCAAGAAAAATGAAGGGAAGCATTTAGACCAGAGCATTTCTGAACACATTTTGATGAGTTAGTGCTGTTCTGCAAACTTGTCTGAAGCTCAACTGAAATGTAATGTAATTAATCCATTGAGATATTTAAGAGCTCATGTGAAGGAACAGGACGTAGGATGACAAAACAGTTCAAGAACAAAGAAAGTCCAGTTGGTTCCATGATGAATTTGATTAAATCGCTATGACTATGGGAAAGGGGAAACGTCCAGTTAAATCATTAACATGGAAAAAAACCAATCAGAGTGAGCTCCAGTCCAAACTAAATGTTTGACTTTAACCAGAAAAAAGTGTTTAATGATGGCGACTAATCAATGAGTGTAAAAGGAAACAGATCAGAGCTGTTAAACATGATGTACAGCATCCAGGACGCCTCCAACAACATCCATTCTTTCCACTTTCACTGCTAAGCTTCTGGAGAACATCCAACACACACCGCTTCACATATGAACATAGAAACATGGAAAAACGAGCTGAGCGCACGTTAAACACATGCCAGAATAAAAACATTTCAGACTGAGTCAGTTTCCAGAGTTACAGCAATTGGATAATGCTCACCTCTCTGAGGATACAGGTCCAGAAAGTCTAAAGTCAATAGGAAGAAACTTCGAACCATCGCTCTTTAATGACACACAACTGGGTGATGTTTCTGGTTCGGCTCTATGATGAAACCTAACAGAAATACTAGGATTAAAGCATATTCTTGTAGGTTATGCATACATACCAGCCACCTTTTACATTATGGGTCCATATGGGCTGTAACTGGGTTGATAAATGGGACGCAGATGTAATTGTCTATAAGTTAAATAACGGCTCTGTGTTAATTGTCTATTTAGGTTTGATGCACAAAAACTTTGGGTCAAACTAGGACCCATATTAGTACCAGAGTTTCTGCTACATTTTAACTGATTTACCTGAGACCCATTTCAGACCCAGTCAGTACCTACATAGAGGGACCAACTGGTTCTGTTGATCTGGGTCGTATTTAGACTTAAATAAATGTAAAGATTCTTCCAAAAATGTCTGATCAGCCGTCCTTCTTTCTAGGATGAATAATGTTGAACACATGTTGGTCATCAAGACCCAGGAAATGTTCTGGAAGTTGGTGAGTTTTTCCAGATGTGTCCTGCTGGAACCCAGAGCTCTAAGCAACAGGCTGGTGTCACTCAGCTGGTTGTGCAACACTGACTTGCTGTTTGTCAGAACCCACTGGTACCATACTGAGCTACTCTGTTCAGTCTGGATGAAGCAGCAAAGAGGAACAGCAGCAGCTTCAGGACCACTTGGTCTCTTTTGACCTGATGTAGTGAGAACGCTGTGTGAAAAGGGCTCTGGACACTTAGAGATGCTGATCTCACCTCTGAGCGTGGCTCTTCAAGAAAAGTCAAGGGAAGCATTTAGACCAGAGCATTTCTGAACACATTTTGATAAGTTGGTGCAGTTTTGCAAACTTGTCTAAAGCTCATGTGAAAAAACAGGACATACGATTACAAAACAGTTCAAGAACCAAGAAAGTCTAGGTGGTTCCATGATGAATTTGATTAAATCATTATGAATATGGGAAAGGGAAAACGTCCAGTTAAATCATTATAATGGAAAAGAACCAATCAGAGTGAGCTCCAGTCGAAACTAAATGTTTGACTTTAACCAGAGAAAAGTGTTTAATGATGGCAACTAATCAATGAGGCCCAAAAGCAAACAGATCAGAGCTGTTAAACATGATGTAGCAGCATCCAGGACGCCTCCAACAACATCCATTCTTTCCACTTTCACTGCTGAGGTTCTGGAGAGCATCCAACACACCGCTTCACATATGAACATAGAAATGTGGGAAAAAGAGCTGCGCTCACGTTAGAATAAAAACATGCTGGAATAAAAACATTTCAGACTGACTCAGTTTCCACAGTTACAGCAGTTGGATAACGCTCACCTCTTTGAGGACGGAGATCCAGAAGGTCTAAAGTCAATAGGAAGGAACTTCGAACCATCGCTCTTTATGGACACACAGCTGGGTTCTGTTTCTGGTTCGGCTCTATAATGAAACCTAACAGAAATACTAGGATTAAAGCATATTCTTGTAGGTTCTGCATAAATACCATCCAACTTTTACATTATGGAGGCAGGAAGCCGGAACTGGGTTGATGAATGGGACCCAGATGTGATTGTCTACAAGTTCAATGTTTTAATTTTAAACAATTGTTGGTCATCAAGATCCAGGAAATGTTCTGGAAGTTGGTGAGTTTTTCCAGATGTGTCCTGCTGGAACCCAGAGCTCTAAGCAACAGGCTGGTGTCACTCAGCTAGTTCTGCAACACTGACTATCTGTTTGTAAGAACCCACTGATACCATGCTGAGCTGCTCTGTTCAGTCTGGATGAAGCAGCAAAGAGGAACAGCAGCAGCTTCAGGACCACTTGGTCTCTTCTGGCCTGATATAGTGAGAACGCTGTGTGAAAAGGGCTCTGGACACTTAGAGATGCTGATCTCACCTCTGAGCGTGGCTCTGGCTCTCAGCTTCCCCACACAGAGTGCTTTTAGAGGGAGGGACTCCCTCCTCTCTGTCCTCACACTGATCCATGCTGCTGAATTCACATCCACATCTGCTCACACACACTTTCTACCTTCACCTGCAGAGGAAACACAAATCATTCATCTGCACATCAACTCTGATCATCCTTTACATCATTAGTGCTGGAAAAAGATCATCTGCTCCTCCTCTGATTGGCTCTTCATCTCTGCTTCATATCAGTGTCAGTGAATGCAGTCAGACAGCAGTGAGAGGCAGAGGGAGCTGCCATCAGCTGCTGTACTTCTACTGCAACATTTAGTAGCATTTCATCCAATGACATTTCATCCACTGACATAGTGATTCGCTCTGACAAGAAGCTTTAGTTCTTCACATTGGCTGCATCTGAAAAGGTTGAATTGTTGGTAAAGACTTTCCAGCCAAAGTGGAAGTGCTTCAGCGTTCGCCATGATAAGTGCGGTATGATTAATATGTACAGTCAGTTAGAAGAAGGTAGGAAAATGAGCCTGTTTGCTTCCTATCATAGTTCCTTAACATAGGGAGCTTGCAAGGTTCGATGTTGGATAAAGACCCTGCACAAAGATTTCTGGATTTCCCCTCTTATAAATCTTCTTGCCTCTGTTTACTCGTGCATGACCCTGGACTGTTTCCTGATTAAAACTTCAACTTCTAGATGCGAATGGCTTGCTTCCTCGGCTGACAAAAAAACAAATACCAACCACCTGGATCCATGGCTTGAATTCTGTGCCACCTTCTGTATTGAAGAAAGGTTAGTGGCCCACATTCACTGCATATTGCTCCCTAGTGTTTTTCCTGCAGCTTGTCCCTCTTCTTTGTAGTGGTTCCTCTGGCTGTGGTCGAGTCTGACGATTACCTGTCCAGCTACACCGTTTGCTTAAATAAATCTTTTGAACCCTTCTTGGTATCTCAGCTGAATTATAGGATCTAAAACTTGATTCTTTACACAAGCTTAATCACTAAAATTAAAAGCTTAATTGCTTCTGTTTATACATTAACAAAATCCTTAAAGCTACCACTCAAGGTCTCTGATCTTACCTTTCTGATACTAAAGCTAAAATAGAAAGCAGCAGAGAGAGAAGAAAAGCACAGCAAAGAGATTGTGTATGCATTGGAGTTATTGTAATCGTATCTGTGTGTGAGTGTGTGTGCGGGTCTGTGAACTGCACACACACTCGCACACAGCCCTTCCAGCGGTAGTCATTGATAGTGATGAAACATTATCAGGCTGTTCAGTAGCACTCTGTTGTAGGTCACAGATGTCACAGAGTGTCGCTTTCACATAACATCCAGGATAAATTAAGATATTCAGCCTTTCAAGTCAAACACGGGGTAGCCAGATTCTGACAATTGTTTTAGACAGGCTGTCCTTTGTTTTTCTGTCTTACTGGTTCTTCTCAAAGGGCAATTCCAAAAAGCCAGATTTGTGATCATTTTGCCAAAGCTGAGCTTCCAACTTCTCCAAGATCTATTCCCTCCTGCCAGCAAGTTCAGGAACCACAGTTGGCCTACAGTTCTGCTTATACAACATTTCAGTTTGAGCGTTGGTAGCAGTAGCACGACATATTGCTGACATAGTTCAGGCAGCCTTGAAAGGGGCCGAAACAGCTGCCAACGCTTTTGAAATTTCTCGATACTCCAGGTAACCAACAGCTCCAAAAAGGAGAAATCCTTTTATCATAAATTCTTTTATCATACCAATTTTGAGCACATTTTTAACATCCTTGACAAGCAAACACAAATATGAGTGCAATGATAGTCACCCTGTCCTCATATGATGAAAAGGAACAGAATACTCTGAGGTTCTTAGTTTTTGAAGCTATAGCTGATGAAGACAAAGACAGAGCTATCTTTAATAGTGTGGTGTGTCAAGCCAAATACAAGCTAATGAAAAACTTTGTAAACCTGGATAATCCCAGCTCCAAAACATACAAGCAGTGATCTCTGCTTGTATGTTGGAGCATTTTAATCCGAAGCCAAGTGAGATTGTGTAAAGATATCAGTTAGACTCTCATTCCCATCAGCCTACTGAGTCCATTAGCACATATGTAGCAGAATTGAGACGGCTCGTTCAGGACTGCAACCTTGGTTCTACATTGGAACAGATTATGAGGGATCGCCAGGTGTGCGGGATTAATGAGGATATAGTCCAAAGGTGTCTGCTGTCACAGAGTGATCTGCCCTTCAAGAAGGCCTTTCAGATTGCCATAGCCATGGCAACTGCTAAGAGGAACGCTCAGGACAAAAAGGTAGCCAGTGGCATGCAACAGCTTAGTGTCGGAGGAAAAAGGAAAAAGGGGAGAGTAGAAAAAAAAATGTGTTACCAGTGTAACTGGGAACATCACAGCGCCACCGAATGCAACTTTAAAGATGCAAAATGCCATGTTTGTGGGAAAGTATCATCAGGCCATGTAGCGCCAGAAGGAAAAATAAAGTTGATGTGTGCCCTAAAGAAAAAAAACATAGCACACCGGGCCCGGCGCCATACATGGACACACAGATGACACAAGGTATGTGAAAGACAAATGATGAAAATAGTTTTGATGAGGAGGAAGAAGCATTCACTCTAACTTGTTTGGCAACAGACAATCAATACAGAGAGTTAAACCATTTGAAGTAAGGATGAAACAAAATAAAAAGGAACAGAAGTTTGAAATTGACAGAGAAAGTAGTGTTAGCATTATAAATTAAAACTAGTTATGTGAGACATGGCTTGAAGAGAGCCGTCCACAGGTAAAAGAAACTACGCTCTCTCGTAAGTTATACAGTGGGGAGAAAATCACAGTAGTGGGTGTAGCACAGGTACAGGCGAATTATGCCAAACAGAAGAAAATATTTCCCCTAGTCAGGTTGCTATCAAGAAAGTCTTCCATATATTCCAAATCACTATCAAATGATGACAATAAATCCACGGAACTCCTATTGCTGTCGCTATTAAATCCATTACTCTCTGATTTGCATACTGCACCAGTTGTTGCCATCTTGGATAATAGTGTGTTGTGACAAATACCAGATACAGCATTGGGACTTTTTTTGTCAGCATTGGGACTTTTTTTATATAGAACTTTATTGAACATACTGTATAAATAATCAAACAGACAGTTACACAGAAGAACATTAGACAGGTGCTCTAATCAGCATTGGGACTTGCTCAACAGCCAATACTGCACAATGACATCACAAACTGAGTGTGGCAGTACTGTTCTTTGACCAACATGGATGCCTCCAGTAAAGCACATTCAAATGAAAATTACTCTTAATTAAAAGAACAGTATGTAATAATTTTATATTTAAAGTACTTTCAGAAGTTTGAATTCTGAATATGACCGGACTTCTCCTTTGAAGCTCAAGTGGGATGAGACCAAGCATGTAGAAACAGAGAGACATGGACTGCAGGAAGTTCTCTTCAGGCATGAGGAAGTTTTTAAAGAAGAGTTATGGAAGTTAGAGGAATGCAAACAACAATCAGAGTAAATTTTTCAGGCCTCACTCTGTTCCATTTACCATGAGGGGTATGGTTGATGAGGAGTTAGAAAGGCTTCTGAAGGACGACATTATAACCCCAGTGAAGTATGGAGAGTGGGAAGCACCCACTGTGATCGTCATCAAACCTGATGGCTTCATCACAATATGTTATGCACTATCGGGGGAAAACAGTTCACAAAACTTGATCTACATTGCAGCAGATTGTCATGGATGAGGAGTCACAATAAACAGTACAACACACGACGTGGCCTTTTCACCTACAACAGGCTTGCCTTCAGTATGTCATCAGTTCAAGCTATCTTACAGAAAACGATGGAAAGCTTGCTACAGTGTCTGTACAGGGAAGCAGTCTACTTAGATGATATCCTGCTCAGATGGATAGACACTACAGAGCACCTAGAAATGCTAAATGAGGTTCTCAAAACACCCAAGGAAGCCGGCTTGTGACTGCACAGGCATAATTGTGCATTTTTATAGGATCCGGTGGAATTTTTGGGTCATTAATTCAATGCTGAAGGTCTGCACCTATTGCAAAGCAAAGTAAAAGCCATTGAGGAAGCTCCACCTTCAACGACAGTGACTGAGCTGAAGGTTTATCTGGGTCTCCCAAATTACTACAACAAGTTCCTCCCTAACCTTGTCACGGTCTTGGTACCCTTACACCAGTTACTGAAGAAAGAGGCCCAGTGGTATTGGGACAAAGAACAGGACAAGGTGTTAAGTTTAACAAAACAACTGCTAAAATCAGTCAAGGTTGAAGTGGCATTATTCAGAAGACAAAGACCTGGTGCTTGCATGTGATGCCTCACCGTATGGAGTCGGCAACGTGTTGTGACACATAATGGAAGACGGATGTGAAAAACATTTGGGGTTTTTGTCAAGGACATTAACACAGGCTGAGAAATGTTACTCACTGTTTGACAAGGAGGGGTTAGCCATCATATTTGGGATAAAACACTAGCACATCTATGGATGGAAGTTTACAATCAGCACAGACCACAAGCCACTGATATCTCTTTCCCACGAGTGCCAGAAATGGGATCACTGAGAGTGCAAAGGTGGGCCACCCCGTTGAGAGCATATGAATGCAAGATGGTGTACAAGCCGGCCAAGGTACATGCAAACGCAGATTCATGAGGCCGACTGTCGCTTCCACAGACAGAGGATGAGGGCACAGGACAGGTACTCATGCTGGACGTGACGGATGACCCACCGATCACAACAGCCCAAATAAAGCTCTTGACAGCAAAAGATGAGTGACTGTCACAAATGCTGTCATGGTGCCTAAAAGGTTGGCCCAAAGAAGTGGATACTCAGTTCAGACCTACAGTCAGATAAGATTAGAGTTGTGTGTAAAGGATGGATGTATAAAGTGGGGGGCTGGAGTCGTTATTGCCAAGAAGGGAAGGTCTAGCCTGTTAAAACAGCTGCCCCACACACACCCTGGTATCATAAAGATGAAGGGCTTGGCATGTTCATATATGTGGTGGCCAGGGATGGACTAGGATATAGAAAAGAAAGTCTTGCCACACATGTCAGAAAATAGGAAGGCTCCCACTGCAGACCCTCTCCACCCATGGCAGTGGGCAGACACACCCTGGAGTAGACTACATGTAGACTACAGACAAAATGTTTCACATAGTTATAGATGCAGATTCAAAATGGATAGATGTGTATCCCACAAGTCAAGCTGCTAGTCAGGTGACAAAAGAGAAGCTCAGACAGTATTTTGGCACACACAGTTTACCCCAGATCACAGTTTCAGACAATGGTCCATGCCTTACAAGCTATGAGATTAAAATATTCTTAAAAAAAAACGGCATACAAGATGTTACATCAGCACCGTTCCACCCAGCATCAAACGGACTGGCGGAAAGGGCTGTACAGACGTTTAAACAGGGTTTAAAGAGAGTAAAAGGGGATATATTGGAGACAAGATTGACACAATTCCTGTTTAACTACAGAATTACGCCCCAAAGTAACACAGACTTGTCACCAGTTTAGCTGCTGGTGTCCAGGAGACAATGTTCAACGCTAGATCTCCTTTTGCCCGAAATAAAGGCGAAGACACGACATCCAAAAGAACACTGTCAGGCTACCAACTGATCATTAGTGCTCTGATAGCAACTTATTGTTCCCACAGGGCCGAGTAATTCTTGTAAGAACAGCACTGGAAGAGGAGGGAAGTTGGACCTGGAGCCTCCATGCCTGTTTATTAACAACAGGTGGTTTCTTAGCAGAATCTTGGCCTAACGATGTTACTATTCTGTGCCGGACCATGCAGCAGAGGATTATCGATGTTCAAAGCATCCACTCATTATCACTGGTTAGTTTTGAGAGGATGTTAGAACAGGAAATCCAAACAGAAACTAACATTAGATCTCAACTGGTTGGAGGAGTATAAAAATATCAGAATGTTTATTCTCCTTTTATTATTGTTAAAAGATATAATGAAATTAAATCAAACATAAAATCTGGAACCAGAGAAAATGTTTGAGAACAACCAAAACTATAGCATGATGTTGAAGGAATGAAGTGATTCCAGTTTGACTGGAAAGACTGAAGGAGCTGCAGAACAATTGTTTTGATCCAGGAAATAAAAAGGTAAGAAATGTTTCAGTATTATTTAACAGAAACAAACAGTAAACATGATTACTGACAAAACATTAGTACTGAAATAATTCACATTTAGACACATTAAACATTTTGTTCTATCAAATAGTCTTCAGACAACAGAGAGATGAAACTTTGTGCCAAAATAAGAAATTAACATGTCATTCCAACATCAGAGAGCAAAAACAAACAGGAACGTTCCTCAAGACAAAGTTCAATTATGAAACAAAGAAAACTTACAGTTTGTTCAAACGGTCCAAAGTGTTGAAGAACAAGATCTGAACAACAGACTGAGACATAACTGAGTTGTTTCCTGGAAGGAGGCGAAACTTCACCTGTGATGGAAGCAGAGCAGGTAGGAGGAGTTAGTGGGAGGAATTCAGATCCGCATTCTAACTGGTTCTCTCAGACTCATTTCTGTTGTTTTACTGCTTAAGAGCCCGGGGCTTTCCAGAAAGCTGGTTATGTAAAAACTCAGTTTTACTGTATGCTAACCCTGAATTCAGAAAAACTCTGGTTCTTTCATCTATAAATAGAGACCAGTCTAACACTGAGTATGTCACCATGGTAACAGACTGTGAAGACATCCTGATCCCTGGCAGGACGTCTGAGAGAAACTCTGATTTTCCTCTGCCTCACCAAGAACAGCAGTCTTAATGTGATCCTCATTATTAAACCAGATTCTTCGTTTCACTGTTGGATATTTTTCTGACCCAGATGTGATGTTATATTATCCCCACATGTAGAAATTGTATTGGAGCAGTCTTAATTTGAATAATGTTGATATGTTTTATGATTCAAAAACACAATCAAACATTGGATGTGTGGTCAGGAGAGCATGGTTTGTGCCTTGTTCTTTGTTTTTTTTTTTCAGATGTAGATTCCCTCATCAGTAATTCAGAAAACTTCAAGGTATCATGATGTGAATTCCTGTAGGTACTGTATTTCTCTGATATTAGCAACAAAAGTACTAATAATGCTAGAGCTTTATTAACTATTGTTGACAGGCTGACCAACCCTTCACCACCTGTTCCTCCTGAATTAGTCCCCCGAGGCTCCAGAATCATTACAGCATCTAAATGAGTTTAACATTTAGATGCATTGTTATATTGTTGTCAGAAACCCGCCAGAACCTACAATCCACAACTTGCTGCCTGGATGTATTCCCACCAGGTTTGTGTCACCAGTTTTAGCTGTGTTGTCCCAGATATATAGCTGATAGTAAATACCTCGTTTCAATCAGTTTATTTTCCACTGCCTCGAAAAACTGCAGAGATCCAACCTCTTTATGGAAACCAAATCTACTGTTTCTAAAGACTATTGGGGGAAAAAAAAGGTTTGTGAAAAAATTTACCTTTTTATGATGAAAAATTATATTTTCAATGGTTTCCAATCAGGCTTCAGACATCAGCACGGAGACTGCATTAGTAAATGTTTTGAATTATATTTCTTACTGGGTCTCATTGCTGCATTTAATGCAGTTTATCAGAGCATGCTAATGATCAGACTATTGGGTTGGATAATCTGGTTCAGTTCTAATTTGGCAGACATAGATAATTTTGTTTCATGTTGTAGTTATAAATCTGGGCAAAGAAAAAATGTGTCATGACTCTGCCCTGCTTTCCTGTTTTCTCCCAGGTTCTGTTGTCTGTTCTGTTCATCAGCAGGAGCAGCTGCACCTGTGGCAGCTCATTTCCTCTTATCCACTTATTCCACCACTCACTGCAAGATATCCCTCCACCACTCACTGCCAGATAATTTGAGAACCGTTTTATGTGAATAGCTGTCCAGCGGTCTTTGCCTCCCTTGCCTGGTTTTTGCTCTCGTTTCTTATTTCTTGGATTTCTCCGTCTCACATTGCCCTCATTGGCAGTGATGGTGAGATGAGGCCTCACGAGGTACTGAATCACTTGGGCCAATTGGGACATTTTATCCAGAAATATTTAAGTTTAAGTATTAAGTTTTTCAACAGTTTTTTGTTTTAATCAATTCTTTTTCACACTACTTCTCCAGCCTTTTCAAATGCCTGTTCACAGGGCATTGAAGATGCTGGGGTGCACAAAAATGCAAGTATAAGTGTATGTAAATTGGGGTACAGTAGTTGTTGCCTCCCCCAGTACACCAGTGGATTTTCCATTCTGCTCTGAAAGGTACCTCTGGCCTCCATCATACTCGTGGCCAAATAATGGGAGTTTGCTACCTAAGAAAAAACAGCAGATCATGTTAGCAAGTGTTCTAATAGCAATATGATGATATGATAGTCAGAGTTTGAGGTTCTTACTTATCACTATTAGGTTCTGTCTTACTTTCGGTTTATGGAATAGTTTGGCTTTTGTTGCGGTTTGATTTTGTATTTTGTTTTATGTTATCAGTTCTACTGGCCTGCTCAGATCACTTCTGTCACCATCCTTTAATCACTTCACCTGCCAGCATTCTGTCAGCTGTTTACTTGTCACTTCCCTGCTTAGACACCAGCCAATCAGTTTGGTTCATTTCAGTCACCACGTCCCCTCTGATCATTGTCACCTGCCTCTGGTAATTAGTCTTCACTCCTGTTCACCTGCTCACTCCCCTATTTATACCTGCTTCAAACCTTTGCACAGTGCCAGATCAATTAAAGCATTTTGGTGAGTCTTATCCAGCGTTCTATATTATGATAGCCCCGTTGATACTGACCCGATTGTCTCCTGATTCTGAGCCAGCTTGACCCCTGTTTTTTTCATGCCTGTTTCTGACTGATAACCTGTGTACCAGACCCAGCCTGTTCTTTGGATTATCTGAGCTTGCCTGATCTCTTCCTGTGTAACCCGCCTGTCTGTGTACCGTTCTGGACTGTTATTTGACCACCGAACTTGCCTGTCCTTATTTAGCCTGTCAGCCTGTCAGCCTGTCTGTGAACCGAACCTTGTTTCCTGACTTTGAGCCTGGATTCCGTCATTAAACCTTCTCTCTATTATACTTTCTGCTTGTCTGGCTGAATACTGGGTCTCCTGTCCCCGATTCATAACAGATGGAGACAGTCCTGAGAGGAAAGAGATAAACAGACAGAAGAAGAAAAAAATATGGACAGAGAAACTCACTCCCTCTTACACAGATACACACAAAAGTCGTATTTCCATTAATCTTTCTAATTTGTATTTTGAAATATCGCATCAGAACAGGTTGATGGAAAAGGCAAAATTCAAATTAACTCACAAACTTTCGCAAAAAACTTTTTACATTCGCTCAAGGGGATTTTTACTTTTTCAAAAAACTGTAAATGCGCTTAAGAGGAGATGGAAACATTTGACTAATCAGTTCTGATGTATAGAACATTTATCTCACATGTTGTGCCATAGTAAAGCCATGATGAAATAATTTATGTCAGATTGAATTCTGGCCATTCCTGATTGAATGAAAATCTTTTTAATTCTAGATCTGCCAGAGTTTAGAAATGTTTTTTTTCTAGAGGTTTTTACAGCACTAGTGGCTAGTTTTTTCATACAGTGGGCTGACATGAAAGGGGGTACAAGAGAGGGGGAGAGACAAAGGACCACAGGTCAGAGTTAAACCTATGTTGGCCACATCAAGGACTAAGGCCTCTGTGTTAGGAAAAATATAAATGTGATAATTTTATTTTCATTAAGTTACAGGCATTTGGTCTGTTTCGGAGGTGGCTTGCAGGAATGTTCTGCTTTCTTCTTCAAACGGGGAGAAGAATCACTGAACTGTGCTGCTAGATAACAAATGTCTGGCTTATCCATTAGTGTGGTTGCAGTTGATTGAACACCACAGTGATAAAATCCTGTACCCTCTTTGTGTGAGACCCACATGTGGTAAATTCCTGACCTCTCCTGTATGGACTACTGAAACCTTCTTTGAAGACCAACACTAAAAGCAGAAGACAAAGATGTCCCAGCAGAGTTGAGATCAGACTTTCAGGGAGTGCAATTCTCCGTCTGCTCGTCTCCCCTTCTCAGTGGAAAAGTTTAACTTGTGTTTTGTGTTTGGTTCTTTCCACTGTGCGATTTGCAAAAAAAAAAAAAAAAAAAAAAAAAAAAAAAAACACCAGAGGGAGGGTTCATTTCAAAAGTTTTATTAATGAACATAAAAACAAGGTTATATGGCCTGCATGCTTGCCGCTGCAGCGTATCTTGAGCGTACGTTTCCTCTTTCCAGTCAGGAAGGAAAATCAGAAAAAAAGGAGTTGGTCTAATAATCACTATCAGGCTAAATGGCACGCATTTTTTCGTAAATATGATCACATCGGCAAGTTTGTCACTCCACTATGGGCGTCAACATAGCAACGCGCAAACCATAGGTTCAGATCAGCTGGCTTTTAAGCATATGTCGAAGCGGGTGCTTTAAGTTGAATGAGATACATTTTGAGGTGAATTTTAACATTGTATAGGCTAGTCTGCAGTACATTGTGCATTTATTTGAGTGGCTCATTGTTTTTTAATCCATACATATCAACCAAAGCTTGTTAAGAAACAATAGCAATTAAAAAATATTTACCCAGTCTTAGCAGAACAATCTGGTTTGGAGAAGGATCTCAGGTTTTGTCAAAATTTTCCCTGTGGCAGCATCAGCAGCAGCATGTCTGCCCTGTCTCATCCACAACTCTACATAAATTAAATTAAATTGAATTGAATATTTTTCTGCAGGGAAAAATTCCACTTCTGGGCCATTCACAGATGAAGCGAAGATTATTGAGTGTCTGTATCATCATCCTATTCCTCTGCTCTATCAAAATTGCATTCATTGCGCTGAACCCCCTCTCACACTCCGCTGTGGAAACTAGGAGCGTGTGAACTGCAGTCATCAATTTTTGCAGGTGTTCGCCGATCCGGCCTCGTTGCTTGTATTGTCTAAAATCCTTCAGTAAAAGTACAGGGGTGGAATTAATGTGAAGGGCTCTGCACAGATAAAGCACTTTGGTGTCGCCGAACAGGGCGCAGCCCTCTTCTTTAGACGGCTAGGTGGATGGATCCAGCACCGAAGCAGTGGACAGCGCACGGTTTGCATCGTCCATGCTCTGCCTGACGTTTTCAGTAAGCAGAAGGAAGAAGTTTGAGCAGAACTCCTCAGACTTCTTGAGCTGGTTTTCACTGGCCTCAGACACTTTCACTCCCTTAAAAGTGTTCCTCTTGGCATTTTCCCCTTTTAGAATGCTTATATTCACTCCATCCCTTTGAGTCATAGATTTCAGAGATTTCAGCGCAATGTCAACTTCTGTTTTTGCCGTAATTGCTGTGGCATCCCGTCTCTGAAGAAAGAGACAAGGCCTTCAGGGTTTCCAGGGCATCTTTCACATACGCCATCTCTGACACAAATAACCACCGAGTCAGCATCACATGCATTCCTGCGCATTTTTCTTTCTCCTTAAACGTGTGTTGTCTTCAGACACTTTCCAAAAAACAGCTGAACTAATGCCGGGTAGCTCTCCCACAATGCTGTCACTGTTGTGCATGCAGAGGACAGCCAGCGGACATTGTTACAGTCACTGACCTCTAGGGGCTCTCTACATGAGAGAGCTCTCTTTGTGTTTCAGTTCTACCTGGATCACAATCCAAGCTGTCACAGGTGCAATGTGTTGGAGCTTGTCAGCCACTCCATACAGACTTTCACACCGTAGATGCCAGACCCCTTTTCTTCTCTCCTTGGGTCTTGATCTGAAGTGATCTTGTTTGTGAACTGTTTGTAAGGAACCTTAAATGGTTTTGCTGTGAGCATTCTGTGAGCAACCAAATGTCTAACTAAAGTTTGTTTTTCCTTTTCACAGTGGAAGCTGGTAGGGGTTATCTGTCCTTTTGTTTAACTGTTTTCTCCTGATTTGTGGATAGCCAGGGAGGTTAGGTTTTGTACTTTTCAGTTCTCCACTAGCAAGTGTTTTCTTTTTATTTTATAATTAGAAGGGGGGGGGTTGTTTGTTGTTTTGGCCTTGGAGACCCTGAAGCTTAAAGCTTCCCTGTGTTTGCACTTCTGTAATTAAAGTTCTACCTACATTACACATAAACTATCTTTTTTTTACTGAACACCTACTGATTAGGATTACTGATTTTCTTTGTGTTACACCCAGTGCCAGAAGTTCCCTTTTGTTGTCTTGGGGAGGGGTCGTAACACATAGACATTTTATATATATGGATGCCCCATTTGAAGCTGCCGGCCGCTAGGCTGACCTGCCTACAGGGTGGCCATCTTGGGTCAGACCACAGATCAGACAGCAGCTGTCAGAATGAATAGGAGGCAGCTCAGATCTCATTTTAATCATACGTTCACAATGCTGATGACCTTTCAGACAGATAACATAAATTTATTCAGAACCAAAACAATTTAAACTGAAGCCAAACTGGATGAGAAATATACACGCTGTTATATATTTTGCAGTTATATATGTAAAATCTGTTAGCTGGTGGATGAATCTTGTCTCACCTTTTAGATATGAACCCTTCTCACGACTCCCAGTGTGACCGCAGACACTCTGCTGCTGTTTAAGTGTGTTGATTGTTGTTCTGATGATCCAAGTTCTGTTCAGGTCTGATGCAACCAGTATCTGAACCAACTGGATTCTTTAGTGGTGGGGATTTGTTTTCATACTTCTGACATCGGGGCAAGTCCACTGTAGCAAGTTGTGTTTCTCAGAGTAGTCCTGCATGTAAACACTGTTTCTGTCACGTCACGTTGGCTCCATGCACGGCTCTGTTCAAACCAGAAAAACAGGAAATCTTTCTCTGGAAGTTGTACCTTCCTGAGCTCGGCATCTAAAGGCGTGTCGTGTTTCTTGGGTTGGTTTATATGAGTTTATTTTTACTTAACTGGCAGATGCACAATAACCTTTTTTAAAAAGTATTTACCAAATTAAAATATTAAAAAACTGGATCCAATCAATTTAAAGGCATATTTTTCCTCATCTGTAAGAGGCTCCATTTTATGGGACCAAAATGAAACACATTTAATAGATGAAAAAACGCTGCACTTTATTGTTCTGACCACTATTTTAATTTTTTTTACATTTTTAAAATAAATGAAGTTAATATGTTTGCATCAATTGTCATATGACAGTTGACAATAGCGTACAGAGTGGACCTTCTGTCTGCTCATCCAGCTTTGTTCTGCCACTCTACATTTTTTACCAGGTTGTCAATTACCTTGTATTAACGTGTGTGTGCTTACGTCAATTACCCTGTGTTACCACAGCCATCAGCTGTGGTAACACAGGGTCAGCATTCCTCCACGAAACTGCTGAGGCAGTGTTTTATTGGAGGAGAGTTGGGTTGTAAAAATGGACAACAATCAGCAGGACACCAGAGAGATTAGACTGATGTACAGAAAAGTTTAAAGGATGAATGTTTTAGTGGGATTTCTGCCATATTTCTGTTCTTTAAACCTGTGGAGAAACAGACGTTTGCTCTGTTCTGGGCTTTAGGGAGGATTATACAACAGTTTAGCGTTGTCTCCTACCATCTTTATTGTTCTTTTAAGATGTCCGAGGTCCATAAATTGAGCTACTGACTAACTACTTTTCATACCAACACCAAATAAAACGGCAATTAAAGACCTGCTTCTTCCAGCTGGGCAACATCTCTAAGCTACAAACAATCGTCTCTGAAAATGAGCTCCAGATGTTGATCCATGCTTTGGTTTCATCTCCTTTAGACAACTGGAATCTGTTCACCTCCCTGAACAAAAGGAGCTGGCCCGTCTACAGCTGGTCCAGATCTCTGTTGCCAGGATCCTGATACGCACTACCAGAAGAGCCCACATTCCCTCTGTTTTAAAACCTCTCCACTGGCTCCCTGTAGCACATGGCATCAACTTTAAAATTCTGGTTCTGACATTCAGAGTGCAGCATGGGCAGCAGCCCCTCCTCCTGGGACTGGATTCAGCCTTACAGTGCAGCTCAGAGCCAGAGATCCTCATAGCAGAACCTGCTGATGGTCCCTCAGACTCAATTTAGAATCCAAGGAGACGGACAGTCCAAGCTGTTGGACCCAGACTGTGGAAGGAACCTCATTAGCTGTAATCACTGGACTCTGTGGATGCTTTTAAAAAGCAGCAGAAGAGATTCCTGCTGCAGATAACCCCGACTACAGGAATAAATGATACTGATGAAATAAAAGACCTTATTTCAGTCCAAAGTTCATCAACAAATAACACAAAGAATCCATTTATTAAACAAAATAGTAAAACCAGATCAGAGGAGAAAATTTTGATTTTCATGGTTCTGATTTTCAGATAAAAGCCTGCACATCATTCTGATGGCTAACATTATGGGGGAGAACAGACCGTGGAACAGTTTGTTTACCGGGTCGGATCAAACCAGGACCAGAGACATGTCAGTCAGAGAGGAACAGAACCTTAGTTAGACAGAACAACATGCCTTCAAGGTCCAGCAGAACAAACTTGGATGTGAAAAGTTCTGCTTCCCTCTTTCCTCCTTTTCCCGTTTGTTCTGCTGAAAGTTCAAGTCAGTTCCAGAGCAGAACTTCTTCTGGACTGTAACATTTTTACTAATCAGACCTTTAGACACTTCCCAGGTTCTTTTCCTGCTCACACATAAAAACCAACAGCATCTGCACTCTGAATGTGATGAAGTCCTGCAGCGGCACCAGGAAAAAGAGCCAACCCAGTTTGTCTCTGTCTGTCCGTGGGTCGCTGTCACAGACTGTAGAACCCATTATATCCATGATCCATTGTATATATACAGTCTGTGGTCGCTGCAAACAACTAGAACCATCAGAACTCTCTGGGTTTATCCCTGGTTCTGAAAGTAGAAATAAATAATTAATGTGTGAAAGAAAATGAAAAAGAAACTGAACTGAAAGTTCTGATACCAGAGAAGATTCTGGTTTTGTAGAGGATATCTGTAGGATGTTTGTTGATTGGACCCAAAACATGATGGTTCTGATCAGAGAGGGACAAGACTCAGAGAGACGTTTGGGCAAACTTTAATGTGACTTAAGTGGGTTAAATCCTTTTATTGAAACCAGAATGCAGAGGTCCAGTTTGAGGGTATTGGTGTGATTTCTAACAGAACAACAAGAACAGAACGGTCAGAATCGCAAATCAAACATACAAACATACTAAATAGTAAATAAGTGAATAAAATTCCAACCAGACTCATATTATAGTGACTAATGAATGAGCCACAGCACAATATAAGGTAACAGCGCCCCTGATGGCTGAAGACAATAACTACTGCCAGTATAATGGCCCCTTGGAGCAGAACCACTGATCTCTATTTATTCACTGGATTGCTGAAAAATGAAGTCACTGGCCACCATCTTGCTACCCCCTACTCTCACAGAATCCCATAGGATTTGGCTGCAACAACAAAGCAGTTTTCTGGTTGTGGTAAAACGTTTCACAGGTAATTCTTATTAAATAATATAAAATGTAGTTCTAGCACCAACACTATCATCTAGAAGATCTGCTGTTTAGAAGCTCACAGGGTATTTACAACCTCTTTTACTACAATATTTTTTACTACCAACACAATTTTGGGGGGAGCGGTGGATTCACAGCACTGACCACAGCCCATCTCTAACCCATAACAAAAGCTTTTCCCACTTACTTGAAGGTGTAACTGATCTTGTCTTGACTAAGCCCTCACACATAAATATTCCAAAAGGATTTCAAGAAGACTTTTTTTTTTTAAAGAAAATAAACAAAACCCAATGACATTCAAATTTCACAAGCCACTGTTCCCTATAGAATATTTATAATAAGGCAAATGCTCAAACTTAATCAGCTGAGAAAAACTAGCAACTAATGTAAAACAAAATCACCTGCAACACAGATAACAGACCCAAGAGTGAACATGACCCAAAATGAAAAATCCATTGCAGTTTTAACAAAAGTGGTAAAACCTTTATCTGTACAAGTACTTTATTTCTCAGCTGATACATTTTAATATTACATTCAGGTTGACAAAAAGCGAGAGAGAGAGCAAACTGTGGGGAGTGAGATGGCAGTGGAAAGGAGAGACACAGTCCTAAGAGAACAGAAACAGAAGAAGAAAATCTGGACAGAGAAACACACTCCCTCTCACACTGAGACAAAAGCAATGTTTTCATGAACCTTTTTAATGAATTTTGAAATATCACATTAGAACATGTTAATGGAAAGACAGAATTCAAATTAACCTAAATTTTGTATTAATTTCTTACGCTCGCTTGATTTTTACTTTTTCAAAAAAAGTAAAAATCTGTAAATGCGCTAAAGAGAAGGAAACATATGTCGAATAAGTTCTGACGTGGGAAACATTTACCTCACATGACTGATCAGCTGTTTCTGCTTCCTGATTGTCTTCCTGATTGTTCCCACAACGCTGGAAATTGGAAAACATAACTGGAACCAACAACAGGTACATGTGGACCAACGAGGAGACTCAAGCATGTCTTCGTGTCATCTGTCAAAAAAATTAAATAGCAACACACTCATTGAAACTTTACTTCATTACATTATCTGTGGCACGTGGTAGTTAGCATCTTCTACTTCCTGTTTATTACAGCATAACATCAGTATATGACAACACAATGCTTTGCGTCGCCTGGTTAATTCACTATAAACCAATAGATGGAAACTCATCTAAAGAAAAGAGTGACCTCTGGTTATGAAATCTTACATTTTCCCATGGTGAGGAGCAAAATGACTCGCTACTCTCAACATATCAAGCGGTTCCATGCTGTGCGCAGTAAATCAGACAGTGGAACCAATTGGGTCTACGTTGGCTCAGATCTTGCTGTAGTTATACTTTTTTTTTTCTTTTTTGCAGATGTTATAGTTAAACGAATTTAAACAAAAGTCAGCATCATTAGAAAAATCTGAACATATTGAAGGGGTAGCAGGAAATTGACAAGCAAGTCATGTTCTATTTGTTAACTTTTTACATTTTAATGGCCTTAGTTTGAGGTTATTTAATCTACTACATTTTACTACTGCATGGAAACCCTGTAAAATAGACAAATAAGATATAGTTAAAGTTAATTAAAAACAGTTACATATGATTGAAAATAGTCAACCTCTCATGATGTGCAAAAGGCTTCTGCAAATATGTGTGGTTTAGGAAGAGTTTTAAAGTCTGAAAGAGAGGCGGCCTGCATGACATGTAGTGGCACAACTTTTGAGCCACAACAGTGACTTTCTCTTAGTTTCCACTTGAATTTAGGAACAATAAGGAGATGCTGGTTTACAGACCTAAGAGAGTGGGCAGGTGTATGGGAGTACAGCAACTCAGATAGGTGGGGATTAATCAAATACAGAAGAGGAAAATCTGTTTACAACACATTCAAACACATGAAATAGAATTGCAGCAATTATACCAAAGGAAGATGTAACATTTGAATCTAAAAAGCATTAAAAATTAGAGCTGACAGAAACAGATCATGTCCAGAGATTGAGAAAAACTTCCCAACATTTAGGTAGTAAAGTAGGTATTTATTTCAGACACACTAGTATATAATAAATGTATATGTTGATGTACATTTGAATCCATGAATGAGAAAACGTGTTTCTGAGTGAAAGAGACAGACATGAACAGACTGAACTATCTGTTCAACAGGGAGAGGCTTTCTCTGACAGGAGGAGACTCTTTAGACTCAATCAGCACAGAAACACTGAGGAACTAGAACCGAACCATAACGCAAATGCAGGAAGCAGAGGTGCAGTGAATGTGGTGTTGAAGGTGTGGAGGTGGATCAGTGAGTCAGAGGAGACTCTGTAGGACAGAATACCAGCAGGATAGTCCACATACACTGCTACTCTGTTGGAGACAGAGGAGGAGGAAATATATGTTTTAATGTTATTGTGAGAGACAGAGTAACCAACATTATCAGAGCAGTTCAGACTCCATGATTGATCATTTGCTCCAAACCAACAGTCTCTAATGTCTCCTCTCCTCCTGATTCTTTTGTAACTCAATGATATCTCAACCCCTCCTCTCCACTCGACCTCCCAGTAACAGCGACCAGTCAGACCATCTCTACACAGCAGCTGAGGACGATCAAATCTGTCTGGATGATCAGGATATGACTGAAGCTCCTCCACACGCGTCACCTTCCTGTTGTCTTCAGACAGTTTGAGGAATCTGCTCACTGTGTTTGTGTCAGTTGTGAGTTGACAGGAATCTGATGGAGAGAACAAAGACAATCCAGCTGCAGTTATTGAATATTTATTGACACTTTAATGATGACTCCTGAATGAGTGATGGACAGTTTGAAGATGGTTGAATGTGAGCTGCTTTATTGTCATGAATCAAATGAAAAACACACTTACACTTCCTCAGACCTGGTGTCAACCATCGGACTCCAGCAGGCTCCACCCTGAAAGGAGGAGGGGGTCAGACCATCAGTCTCTTTCAGCAGCAAACATGGACATTACATGTCTCTCAGACACACATTGTCCTCCACTGAGAAAGGACCAGTCCAACAGTTGGACACGTCCACTTGTTGTAAAAATCCAGAGAAAGAAAGAAGAGCTGAGAGCCGACAGACACCTGGGCTCTGATGATGATGATGATGATGAAACATTACAACCTGCAGTGGATGTAGTGAGGACAGTTGGTGGCGCTGTAGCACAACTCATTTGTCCAAACAGAGGAAAAGCTCCAACAGAGAGGAGAAAGGAAATCCCTCAGTAACAACCTGATGAAACAGCCTGAAGCCTAAAAGGACATCAGGAAACTAAGTCAACATTTCTGGAAGCTCCACCTGATTTAATAATCAGCATTAAAATACAATCAATCTAAACACTGACACCAACTCTGGATCCCTGTTCCATCCACTCTCCCACACACAGATGGATGAATGAAACACTAAAGAGCCCTGTGGAAATCTGCTGTGGCCGCACTGGAAGATCCAGAAATACAAACATTAAAAAGGAGAAGCTGCATCACATTCAACAAAGAGTTCAACAAGAATCAAAGATCTGATCTCTGAGCTCAGACTCACAAACCAGGGAGAGCAAGCATGAAGCGACAGTGGAAAGAAAAACCACCCATTAGCGGGAAGGAAAAACCTCCAGCAGAACCAGGCTCAGTATGAATATTCATCTGCCTCGACCAACTGGGGGTTACAGAAGACAGAGCAGAGACACAACAAGACTATCGTGTCACATTTATGTCATAAGTTATGCAGTTATATGACAAAATATATGCTGTGTGCCTTCAGTCAATGCACATTGTTGTGACACTGGTTTGCTTTTGTTACAAAAAAAAAGTTGAATTGTTGCTGCATGAATGAAATCCATCATGACTTGGATCATGAATGATGGAGATACGCTCTGGCTTCATATTGAGCAGAGCTCAGGTACCGTACCCCTGCACATCCTGTCGGATCTAGACTATCAGTTTAAGGAGACAACAGAAGGGACAAGCAGAACACTTCAACTATGGACCAAGATCCAGAAAATGTTGGAACATCAACCTCCATCTCTCCCTGTCATCTACTGGATACATGAAGTCCTTTGCTCCAAATAACCTGGATATTAGTTTAAAAATGGGCAGAATATAAACTTCATTACATTCATCAACTATTTGCTAACGGCCAGTTTAAAACATTTAAGGGACTTAAAAGTGAAGATAAACTGCCAACACTGATCATTTTAGATGCTCTCAGCTCAGATCCTCCCTGATGTCACATCAGGAGTAAAATCAGAGCTCCAGATCCCATTGAGAAGCTCTGATTGATGTCCAGGTAGGAAGAGCAGCAAAGAAATATCTTGGATCTTCTACAGTACTTTTGGGTCCATGAAGCAGCAGAACTCTGGAGCAATTCAGCAGAGATGGGAGGAAGAACCGGGCCCAGTTTGTTCTGAAGAAGACTGGGAGACAATCTGAAATAAACATTTTATAAAACAGGAACCTACAGTAATGTTACTGGTGCAATAAAACTAAAGGTAGTAATAAGTAATTGGATCATTGTTAGATGGAGGATCTGAGACTTTGTGAAAACACAGCTCTGACCCAACACTGTTTGATGATTGGCTCATTGTTCCTTTTCTCTTTTTGTTGTTTATAAAATGAAAAACTCAATAAAATGAAGTTTAAAGTTCTTTCTACCCTCTTTGTTTCATCATGTGAATCTAACTGGTGAACTTCTCTTTCACAAATATATATTTAGAGTTTCTACTCAGTGCCATTGAAGACCCTTGGCCCTTTAATTTTCCTTGTGAGTGGTTCTTAGTGAGGAGAATATTACAGCAAACTGGGCAATGACCTCTGCCTGCATATAAGTCGTTTAATAAATCTCATTTCACAACCAGCTGAAATATTCCTGGACACTAGTGTTAAATCAAGGACTGATACATTTCCTGTATGAACATCTGTTCTGGTTCATCTTCATCATTCAACGGAATAAATTATTAGCCTCTAAATGTTCTTCTACTATTTTTCTCCAATTCCAACTGTTCTGTTTCCTCCGCATAATACTTCACGTGTGTTAAAGTCACAACATATGTCTGCTTATATCCACCTTTAATCTGCATTAACTGATTCAAATCTAACTTTTTACACGGATTATTATAGTTAATTATATTTCATTTAATCTCATTTATTAGTCTATTACTACATATTATAGTTCAGTTGCTCTACTTATTTCTCTGCATATTAGATGAATAGTAGTAGTAGTAGTAGTATTTGTAGACTTCTCTCTAATGATTTTAAATGTTTTATTGATTTTAAAGCCGAGATGACCCCAGATCCAATGACCAGGACAAGTGATGCTTTCAGATGCAGATTTAGGTCTCTGTATCAGGAATCAAGAATAAAAACTTCTCTTTGGCTACTCCGGTTCACATTACAGTTCACATTACACATAATGAAGGCAAATAAACAGACAAACAGGCAATGAACATGGGTAAGTTTTTTACTGTAGCATTCAAGAGAGATTAAAATAGGAGGGTTCAAAGGTTGTATGGACAAGTGCTTCATTAGTTACAGTTAATGATAATAAGGTAGTAAGGTGCTTATTGAATATAGATGATTCAGCTCTTCATTTATAGAAATGTTCATTTAGGTACTCTGAGAAGATAATGTGGAAGTAGACAGTAACATTAAGGTGACTGTAATGTATAATGGGCAGGTAACAGTGCGGGTGATTCTAAAGTGCTGGACTGCAGTCTCCCATCAAGGGGTGATTACCCTCACAGCTCTTCAGAAGAAGCTGTTTCTAAGTTAATTTGTTTTGGCTTTAAGGCTTCTGAAGCATTTATCTGATGGGAGAGGAGCAGTCAAACATTATCATAAAGTACATCTATACCTTTTTTCCTCCATACCTGAGAGCTTCCAGTCTCCAATGTGGATCCTTCAGTCCAGCCGACAGCAGCGTCACTCCTGAGTCTCCTGGATGATTGTAGCTCAGGTCCAACTCTTTCAGATGGGAGGGGTTGGAGGTCAGAGCTGATACCAGAGAAGCACAGCCTTCCTCTGAGACCAGACAGCCTGACAAGCTGCAGACACACAATTCAACACGTTAACAAATTAATTCTGACTAAAGCTCCACTGGTATCGAAACTCTGCAAATTAAAACAAGCTCTGCAGAAGGTTCTGGCTTTAAGCTTTCTTCAAACTGGACCTAAAATTCTAAATATAAACTGGTGGTCCTATTAGAACCATTGTTCTGGTGTTTAGATCGCTTTAATCTCAATGACGGAATCCTAAAATGAAGCTGAGATAGAGAATAAAGCAGTGATATGGATCAGTGGTGTTAGCAGTGTATGGTGAGCACATATTTCACACTTGCAGAATCAGCAGAATGCCGTTGAGAAATCTCCCATCTGAGGTCAGATAATGTCTTTCAGTGTGCTCTCTTTCTCCCAGTATTTATTTTACGTTTTCCTATATTTTCCCACTTACTGCATGTCATTTTCTTGCTGTCTCATCACTCATTTCTGTCACTCTGGGCTCTGGCCTGTGTGTGTTTGGGATGTGCTGTGTCAACTCTGGCGGGCGTGATGACCAGGAAACGGGGATATGGAAAGGACAAATTACCTACCACTTATGTTTTGCTTTATAGTGGGAAACTGGGAAATAATTGACTTCATCTTCAAAAACACTAGGTGCTGGTTGTGAGAGTAATTTAGTCATGGTGTTGCCTGTGCACAAATAATCTGTTCTGTCTTTTCTTTTGAATCATTGTCAGGTTATGGTGGAGCAGGTAGTGACTATATAGAATACAATAAAAATGAATCTGATTGTTTTTTTATATTAAATACTTAAATCAAATGTCAATTTTGGGCTTAATGTATCTTTTTAACAAGCATCTAATGTCTTTTTCCATGGGATCCGGGACTGTTTAGAAAACATCCAGGGCTGTAGATCATGTTGGTAGAATAACAACTTTTCTCTTGCTTTTTTAGCTTTCAGCTCTGCTTTGATAGCTCTGCATCATCTTTCTCTGTTCTGAGCTCTCCTGCGGCTTCATTGGTACACTGCATTTCTGGAATCTTTTATGTGGTGAGAGAATAGTCCATTTTAGTATATGGAAATGGAAGCAGAAGTCGATGATGAATTAAGTTAAAGTTTTCATTACTTTTTTGAGTGTAAATCCTAATATTTTATTTCAAAGGTGCATAAATAATGCAGGTTTACTGTCAAATGGCTGGGCAACCGATAGGTCCCATTACTGGTGGGGGCCCAGGTGATTGCCTTCCGCCTCTCTGCATTGAGGTAACGTATGGTTGTCTGTTAATAGATAATGTATCAGAATTAGAACCAGAATGAATCACAATGCCATTTATTGACATTGTACAACATGTTCCACACATGTACAACAAGATTAAAGCCAGCTCCAACCAGTGCATAAATATCAAAATGTCATCTTATCAAAAATATATACAATATTAATATTAAGTGGTACAGTGTACAGTCTTGGGTGTTCTGTACATTGCAGATATAGATTGTTTTATCAATTGTTAAATATATGTGTGTAAATATTTCACATTGTAGGATAGAAGCTGTAAATATTGTAGAGTGTTAAATTGCACAATGAGGTATTTCTTTTTTTAATTTTGAATAATAAACTTGTATTTCCACCATGGTTTTAGCAGGTAATGGACAGAAATCTGGTTTTAACAGGATGGATCTATAACAAGATGGTTATATAGTTAAAAAGTGTGGCAATGATGAAAAATTCTAGCTGTTAGAAACCATTGTTATATAGTGTACATAAATTTAAATGGGATTCTGGGTAATCATCAAAGTAATGACAATATGCATCCAAACAGAAAATAATAAAAGTGGCCCATTTTGTTGTGTTCGGGGGAGTGGGGGATTCATGTGGGTGAAAAAGAACCCATTAGAGAACCACTCTTACACGCAAAGTCTGGGCCTACTTTCTATTCATAGGGAGTAACGGTCAGAAAAAAAAGTTGACAAATCTATTACTGAACTAACATTTCTATCATGTTTTTAGCAGGTAAAGAACAGAAATCTGGTTTCAACAGGATGGAGAACTTTGTACCTGAGAGTTTCCAGTCTGCAGGTTGGACTCTCCAGTCCAGCAGAGAGAGGCTTCACTCCTGAATCCTGCAGGTTGTTGTTACTCAGGTCCAGTTCTCTGAGACTGGAGGACTGGGAGCTGAGAACTGAGGACAGAGCTTCACAGCTTCTCTCTGAGAGGTTACAGCCACTCAGTCTGAGGAGACAGGGAGACAAATCTGCTATTAAACAATTCATCAGAAATATTGTTGATTTCTTTACAGTCACCAATGTTCTCCTTGGAAAGATTGATGGATCTGTCTGATTTTACATGTCTTTATGTTGCCTTTTGTTGTGAACTGCTTCATTATAAATAAACTGAAGCAACATGAATCAATATTTATATCATCAAAGGAGAAGTCCGGTCAACAAGGAAAAATCAGTGGATCATTAGCTCTACCTAAAACTAATATGCCTGTGGTGATTTAATGAATTTAGCGTTAATCAATAAGAAAATAAAAGCATATATTGTCGTCTCGATCACTGTGTATGGAGGCGGCTATATTTGCCCAAATATGGGCAATAATAGCCGCCCGACATCACATTATGTGACGTAGTGTCACGGTAAGGAACTTTTCTACACAACAATTATTTCGGATTTCTAGAGGACTTCACCATTGAAATTTGCGAGAGCTATTATTGAAGCAACAATGATCACATGCATGGCAGTTGGATGTTCCAATACATCGGGTAAAAGTGAAAAAAACATTAGTTTTTTAACCCTTCCAATTCATGATCCACCACGTGTTCTGTTGTTGGATTACCTACTTGAAGAGAGAGGATTTGCCATTGTGCTTCTGGCCAGAGAGAAAACACGTCGTCTGTAGCCAACATTTCGAAGAAGAACATCTTCAAGATACCAAGTTCATGCTGGAAAAGGAGGAATAGCAGCTGCTAACGGCTGTGGGTTGTATATTCTCATCACAGCAAGGCTACTTAGGGATTAAATGGCAAAAAGACAATGGGGGAGGGCCGCTTGGAAGAAAAGTGGCTGTTAGCAGTGTGATTTATTTATTATTGGCCTAATCCTGCTTCGCTACTAAAGGCCCATTTTTACCCCGGTTTAAGATTTGACAATAAAATAAGGAATCATTGATCAGAGGTAGAACGGTTTAAATACATATTTAATTCATAGAAATTAAATATGGAGACAGAGTACATACCATTACAAGATGTTGTTCTCACCGGTGGATAAGTCTGTCTGTCTGAAGTAAGTTTTACCAAGACATTCCTTTTATCAACTTTAAACTCCTCCTGCATGGCTCAGTGGGAGGATGACTGACCCCCTCTCCTGCTGACCACCCCCTCGGGACAATAAAACTCCATGTTTATCTTACGCTGGAGCAGGAAGAGCAGACTCCCCTCTGCTTTCCTCAGTAACCCCAACTAAGATATATTTTTAATTCTCAACAACCCCTACTGTTTTGATCCCTCAAAGATCAAACCAACAACTAGGCTAAACTAAGTCTATGTCTTGAAACCCTTAAACAAAATGTAAATAGTAAGATGTAATATTGTAACCCACTGTCCCCTCTGTTGGCGACTTATGAAATCAAATGAAGTTTAAATGTTCCCCTTAAATGTAAAATAACCCAAGTATAAGCTAAAAAGCTACGAAACCTATCTGAATCTCTAACCTACTAAAATTAAGAAAAGTAAGCACCTTTATCCGAGAGGTGCAAGGCTAAAATAAATGTGCAACTACCAGAAACTATTATATGATCTAAATATGACTTTAAGAGTCCTAACCTAGATTAATAAGATGTCTTTTTAGAAATAAAGATAACCCATGAAAGCACTACACTCAGATCAAACCACAGAATAAAAAACAGTTTTTTCATGCAATGCAAAACCAAGATTCTAACGATACTAATATTGAACACCTTATGAATATGGAACTTATAAGACATATGCAGTGGTTACAAAACTCTCATTTTCTTTTTTCGTTTTTACACAATGCATTCAATCGTTGTCATGATGTCTTGCATCTCTGAGATGTCTTCTTCTCGCCTTTAAAGAAGATGGTGTAAAGAGTCAGTGTTCCAACCACGGTCTCCACAGAACTGTATGTTAATCTTTATTAAAAATAAAAAACGAAAACAAAATAAAATTCCAGCTGCCCCTCCGTGGGTGGCTCTGCGAGATAAGTTGTTCCGGTGATGTCTCCCTGGAACTTCTGTTTGGCTGGTACACACGGCTCCTGGAGTCTGATGGGCCCCTGACCTCTGGCCCACCACATCTGCTTGTCGATAACCTTAGCGTGCACTCCGTCGAAGTCGGGGGTCAGTGGACTCCCCCTCCCATTCCTGAACTCTCCTAATTTTATGTCTCCAATACAACCTGAAACTTACACGACAATCGTTTAAATATCAAATGTCGTGTGCTACCTGTAATTCCGGAGGTTGACTTCGGTCCCGAAAAGCTCCTTTCAGTCATATGGAAACATATCCTGTAATGAAATTAACTGAACACTCCCACAAGAAAACACTTCACAGCTTTTTCACCCCATTACCAATTTCATCTGTGCACAGAACTTTAACCAATTGTGTTTAGAATTCTCCCCATTAATCCTTACCACCTTCCCTTTGTTCCTTCTCCATCCTATGAGAAACCTATTTTAGAAATGTAATAGTTAATGAGACATTTTATTGCAATTCCTCTTTCCTGACGCTGGGCCTCTGATTGTCCTGCAAAAGAATGCCTGCACAAAAACTTTATACCTCCGGTGGGAATCGCCATGTCTGTGGAATCCAAAATTAGTTAATTTAATTTGAAATCAAAGTACATTTTCCTGTAAGAATGTCAGAATGTTCTCTGGATTAAAGATTAAAGATTACCATTCAGCACACCACTCCACACAAAACCTTTCAGCAGTCACCACACCTCACTTCTGTACCATTTCCTCCATACTCAGATGTGTATGCTACGAAAAAGTTCCTATTTTTAATCTGAGAGGAAAAGCAAACCCTCATTTTGTTTTATCCAGTTGTTACAAATCCTGATCCAGTTTACTGCAAAAGATATACGTGGCTTTGAATCCTTAACAAACCTACCTGACACACCAATGGTTTTAAAGTAAACTAAATATGCAATAAGTTACCCTCTGTTTATCTCTGTTTTATCCAGTTTTTTTAGGTTTATGTAGTTTTTCTGTTTAATTTAACATTCACTTTATTGTCCTGCTTAAACTGTTTAAGCCTTTTTCCAAGAACCCCCTCATATAATCTATCTATAGCAGATACGTGGTGTCTGACACTCCGCTAATTAAATCTAATTTACGGTTCCGGTCTGTTTTGGGAGTCACTTAACAAACATTCCAGAGAGCCATGGGTAAGGTCTTTTGTGGGGGTTTCTTTTTGTTTAAACAACCGTTATCTGATTTACAATGCAGTTACATACCTCCGTGGGGTCCTGCACAAGAATCCTTCCCTTAAATTACTTGTGCCAAGGGTTGATATAAAGTTTAAGATCTGTATGGCTTTACAATATAGTGTTATCATATAAATGTTTATGTCATATCCCTCTGCTTGGAACAAAATTAATTTTGTTACAAAACATTAACAAAGAATAGTATTAGTCACCACAGGGAATCAATTAACTGCAAATAATTATCTGAATTGAAGTATGAAAAACACTGCCCTATATCCTGGATTCAGATCAAAACTTAACGCAATTTCATAATCCCACAGATCTACAAGAAGTCCTCCAAAAGTTGTGTAAGATCAGTGTACCCATTGAAATAATGATTATTCTAATGTGCTCACAGCAATTTGATGGTATGAAAATGCTGACTGTTCCAAGGTACTTACATACTGATAAAATATTGGGTTTTACCTGAATAAAACACCTGGTAACGGCAAAGTCTGGTGAAAATCTGATAAGTTTTAGCATGCAACAGTTATATTGTACAATAGAAAAATCTCAATACTTATGAGTTATCAAGAAATAGCCTAACAGATCCGTTTAACCTAAAAAGTGTATCTCTGCAATGAATAGGAAACAAGACGTCTCACCCAAATCACCCCTTTGCCTGCTAGTGAGAGGCCCCCTGCGTCATAGAAGCTGATAAGAACTTCTAGTCTGTAAATTTATGACATGCAGCTGTGAGCTTGCAGCATCACAGAACCCTAAATGTGAAAAATATCCCCACCCCAGTGGATTTTCTGCTAATAATTGTGATGGTAAAATACACCTTCTGCTGTCAATTATGAGCAATACGGTCCTGGGCATAATAGAATTAAAACTCATGTTTAAAAGGAACATATCAGTTATATAGTAAAAATTTTAAGAGACAGTAGTATATTTTTCAAAACTGCAAACCTGTAGTGTTCGTATCTGCCCAATCGGCTGCCTTAAGAAGTTATTACCTGCACCAATCCATTTGCCTAGAAGCTCAAGAGTTGGAGACACAGAAAAAATATTAGAAATCACATTCCATAAAATTTGGTCAGAAGAATATTGCTAGAAATAACAGTCTGAATTACCTTAACAAAAAGTCTGTTATCAGTCTGTGGTCCTTGAGATGGACTGGACTGACATGTACAGCAGATCAGGCAGAAAGGAGATTGGAGTTTAGACTTCGCACTCACAGCTTCCATGTATGGAACTCCACATTTCGTCCCCCACGTGTTGCAGTGATTCGCTGTCGATGCACCTCAGTGACAAAGTTCTGGTCCACGACTCAGAAACTAGATGAGACATTCAACTCCAGTGTATGCAGACAGTCATTTTCCCTTGACCCCCCTAGGGCCAAAACCAAAATTTCCAGGGCGGGCGGGCGAAACGAGACCCTCCGTTTCCGTACAGCCCCGTACGGCCCCAATGCCCAGGTATGCGCGGCGGCGTTCCGAAGCTCGCCGCGGCCGGGCCGGCCCCCTTAAAAATCGGCGGGCGGGCCGGGCAGGTGCAGAGCGGATCCCCGCCCGCAGCGCCGCCCCCGCCGTCCCGCCGCCGCGCACGGCGGCCGTGCGGCGGCCCCCCAAAGAAGGCCCTTCTCCGCTCGCAGCGCGGGCTCCATCCACAGTGTGGCGCCCGGGGGTAGGGTCGAGAACCGTACGCAGGCGGAGGGGGGGGGCCGTACAGCCCCGCATTGGCCGAGCCCGCGCGTCCGTCGAAGTGGCGCGATTTTGGGAGGGGCCAGGCGGCCGAAACGTGGACCGGCCGTACAGGACCCACAGATTCCCTTTGCTGCTGGCGTCGGGCCTTCGGCGCCACCAACCTGTCGGAGCGGGGATGGCGCCAGCGTGGCAGGGGGCGGGAAGGGAAAAACGGGAAAGGTTCACGCATTGGCCGAGCCCGCACGTCCGTCAAAGTGGCGCATTTTTGGGAGGGCCAAGCGTCCGAAACGTGGACCGGCCGTACAGGACCCATAGACTCCCTTTGCCGCTGCCGTCGGGCCAGAACTAAAAAAAAATACGCCACTTATTTTAATATAATGTTAAAATTATTATTTAACCCGTTTGCAAATATAGATTCCAGACCCCTAATGTGAAATAAAAAATTAATCTCCCACTTCCAGGCTGGGGGGGTCTTGGTCACAGACCTCTCCCCAGGAAGAGGGCCTCTTGCTGGGTAAGAGTGCTGGAACGATGACCCCCCTGCTGGAGCTCTGACATGCATAAGGCAACATCTCTAAATGTTTGGTAGGACAGGTTACAGTTTGTAACAGTGGTAGCCACATGCTGAACTTCATAAGACAATGTTATATTTATTAAAAATAACCTACCGCGATATGTACACTTTAGATGTACGTACGCTACCGCGTTATGTACACTTTATATGTACGTACGCTACCGCGTTATGTACACTTTATATGTACGTACGCTACCGCGTTATGTACACTTTATATGTACGTACGCTACTGCGTTATGTACACTTTATATGTACGTACGCTAATGCGTTATGTACACTTTATATGTACGTACGCTACCGCGTTATGTACACTTTATATGTACGTACGCTACTGCGTTATGTACACTTTATATGTACGTACGCTAATGCGTTATGTACACTTTATATGTACGTACGCTACCGCGTTATGTACACTTTATAAGTACGTACGCTACCGCGTTATGTACACTTTATATGTACGTACGCTACCGCGTTATGTACAATTTATATGTACGTACGCTACCGCGTTATGTACACTTTATATGTACGTACGCTACCGCGTTATGTACACTTTATATGTACGTACGCTACCGCGTTATGTACAATTTATATGTATGTACGCTACCGCGTTATGTACATTTTAGATGTAGGGCAGCTACCGCGTTATGTACACTTTATATGTACGTACGTTACCGCGTTATGTACATTTTATACGTACGTACGCTACCGCGTTATGTACATTTTAGATGTAGGGCAGCTACCGCGTTATGTACAATTTATATGTACGTACGCTACCGCGTTATGTACACTTTATATGTACGTACGCTACCGCGTTATGTACAATTTATATGTACGTACGCTACCGCGTTATGTACACTTTATATGTACGTACGCTACCGCGTTATGTACACTTTATATGTACGTACGCTACCGCGTTATGTACAATTTATATGTATGTACGCTACCGCGTTATGTACATTTTAGATGTAGGGCAGCTACCGCGTTATGTACACTTTATATGTACGTACGTTACCGCGTTATGTACATTTTATACGTACGTACGCTACCGCGTTATGTACATTTTAGATGTAGGGCAGCTACCGCGTTATGTACAATTTATATGTACGTACGCTACCGCGTTATGTACACTTTATATGTACGTACGCTACCGCGTTATGTACACTTTATATGTACGTACGCTACCGCGTTATGTACACTTTATATGTACGTACGTTACCGCGTTATGTACATTTTATATGTACGTACGCTACCGCGTTATGTACATTTTAGATGTAGGGCAGCTACCGCGTTATGTACACTTTATATGTACGTACGCTACCGCGTTATGTACACTTTATATGTACGTACGCTACCGCGTTATGTACACTTTATATGTACGTACGCTACCGCGTTATGTACAATTTAGATGTACGTACGCTACCGCGTTATGTACACTTTATATGTACGTACGCTACCGCGTTATGTACACTTTATATGTACGTACGCTACCGCGTTATGTACACTTTATATGTACGTACGCTACCGCGTTATGTACACTTTATATGTACGTACGTTACCGCGTTATGTACATTTTATATGTACGTACGCTACCGCGTTATGTACATTTAGGACCTAAAAAAAACACCACTTTTTAAAAGATAATGTTCAAATTATTATTAAATCTGTTTGCAAATATAGCTTCCAGAGTCCTATTAAGAAATTAGAAAAATATTTCAAAGTACAAGATGTTTATTTGCTTTAATTTTGTAAATGAAAATATGATGGCCGAGGTGAGATTCGAACCCTGCTCCTCTGGGTGGAAGGCAATGTTGTTATCCACTCTGCTACACCCCTTAGCCCCTATATATAGGGGGCAGAGAGCCGTTTTGTACTTCCATGTTGCCTGTACAGCCTCCCTCCTTCTGTACACCTTGACCCCTCCTTAACCCACATAATTACATAGGCCACGCTCTCAGCCAATAGCAAAAGCTGTTCCCCTCCCCCGGTAGTTGTGGTCGTGTAGTGCAGTTTCAGACACAACAGTGGAGCTTGATTTCCAATGAGTCCCACCTTCAGCTCGTAACCTACCGTGTTATGTACAATTTATATGTACGTCTGCTACCGTGTTATGTACATCTAGGATCGAAAAAAAAAAACGCCACTTTTTAAAAGATAATGTTCAAATTATTATTAAATCTGTTTCCAAATTTCCCTTCCAGAGCCCTATTAAGAAATTAGAAAAATATTTCAAGTCTAAATTGTTTATTTACTTTAATGTTGTAAATGAGAATATGATGGCTGAGGTGGGATTTGAACCCTGCTCCTCTGGGTGGCAGGCAGTGTTGTTATCCACTCTGCTACACCCCTTAGCCCCTATATATAGGGGGCAGAGAACCGTTTTGTACTTCCATGTTGCCTGTACAGCCTCCCTCCTTCTGTACACCTTGGCCCTCTGTGTTGTCCTGCTCTAACTCTACTCCTCAGGTGTGCCTAGTTGGCTGAGGGGGTGTGGCCCACACCTGCAGCTCGTTGCAGGCGGCTTCCTCTGGCTTCTTAAGCAGAGCGCTGACAGATGGAAGACGCCAGAGCCTTAAGCAGTGGTGGTACGACGTGGCCTCTGACCCAACTCCTGAAAACCTGCTGGTGAGTTTTTTCATCTTTGAACTTTGAACTAATTTTGGATCTCCCTGTTTTTGTCACAGTTTTTGGTGCTTCTGGATCCTGCTGGTTCTTCCCTCACTCTGGTCAATCCATCTGTCACCCACTTCTGCCCAGCTTTATGGTAAGCAGTGCAGCTTCTAGTAGTTCTCCTGGTTCACCTTTCAGAGTCACTTACTCTTCTTCTCTTTGCAGTCTCTCCAGCCGTGACGTTCTGACCCTGCCGAGTTGTCCATAGTCCCGTCCGTTATATCTGCCTGTTTCCTAAATAAACATTTTAAAACTGTGCTTTGCTTCCCGATCGTATCTGCATGTGGGCTCGTCATCTGAAAACCATGACAGTACCAAGTTTGGTACACTTCTTTTTAGGAGGCCCTGATTAAGGCCTCATTAAGGTCAAAAACAAGCTGCTGGCAGACAAAATATAGAGCTACATGGGCTCAAGTGGGCTTGTTTCGATCGTCTCTATGTACTGTTTCGTTTGGTACCAAGTTTGTGAGGCTACGATGCTCCTTTCCTAAACAGTGGCACATAACACTGCTTTCTAGGAGGCCCCATTGAGGCCTCCTAAGCAAGGTGAAAAAACAAGCTGGTTGGAGACAAAGGAAAAAGCTACATGGGCTCAAGTGGGCTTGTTTCGATCGTCTCTATTTACTCTTTCATTTGGTACCAAGTTTGTGAGGCTACGATGCTCCTTTCCTAAACAGTGGCACATAACACTGCTTTCTAGGAGGCCCCATTGAGGCCTCCTAAGCAAGGTGAAAAAACAAGCTGGTGGGAGACAAAGGAAAAAGCTACATGGGCTCAAGTGGGCTTGTTTCGATCGTCTCTATTTACTCTTTCATTTGGTACCAAGTTTGTGAGGCTACGATGCTGCTTTGCTAAACAGTGGCACATAACACTGCTTTCTAGGAGGCCCTATTGAGCCTCCTAAGCAAGGTGAAAAAACAAGCTGGTGGGAGACAAAGGAAAAAGCTACATGGGCTCCAGTGGGCTTGTTTCGATCGTCTCTATTGACTCTTTCATTTGGTACCAAGTTTGTGAGGCTACGATGCTCCTATGCTGAACAGTGGCACAAAACACACTGCTTCTCTGTGTTTTGTGCATCTCTTTTTCATACTTCAAACGGTTGCCATTCTTAGACGCAAGCACCCAGAGGCACAAAAATCACAGACGGCGGTTGAGGGGTGAGCTAGAACTCATATCTAAAGTTTGGTATCACTGCGCATAAATAAACCTTTCTTCCTCAGCTTTTGAGACTCAAATACTGTCTTGAACCCTTAGGAAGTTGGCTGAATTTTTTGGGGCAAACAGCTTTTGTTGTTTTTTTCACAGGAGGCTGATTTTAACATATTTTGTAGGTGACCTTATGAGGAGCAGAACCTGTGATTTTGAACTCCCTGGGTGGTTCCACGTGGACACAGTGGGGGTCAAAAGGTGAAAATTTGCAACCTTTGATGGCACACAGCTCACACACGGTTTGTCTGTTCCAGCTCAAACTCGGCATACAGGAGCCCCTTTGAGGCATCTACCAACGGGTAAGAGCTCATACCTGTATCCCCTTCCTATAGCTACTTCCTTTTAGCAATGAGATAAGAAGATGTGGTTAGTGGCATGTTGTAGAGCACTTCCAGGAAATGAGCATTTATAAGTTTGGTCCAAATCCATGAGCTGCAAAGGCCTCAATTATCAAAAATCAAATATTGCTTGGCTGGTGGCATAGCTCCAGAAACAAAACGGGCCCAGATTTCCACTCTTGGCCATATGCTGCAGTACCATTCCCCACCACCATTGGTGCTATTGATATTTGGACAGGCCTGTACACCATCCCTCCTTCTGTACACCTTCCATTGTAAAGCAATGGAACCAGTTCTGTACAGCCTCCCTCCTTATGTACGCCTTGGCCCCTAAAAAACACGCATAATTAATTAAGCCACGGTCTCGGCCAATAGCAGAAGCTTCCCCACTTTTCCCTTCCCGCCCGTAGTTGGTTGGTGCAGTGCTCTTTCCGACACGTTGGTGGCGCTATGCTGGGTGGGCTAATAAGCCATTGTAAAGCAATGGGACCAGTTCCGGACAGCCTCCCTCCTTCTGTACACCTTCCATTGTAAAGCAATGGAACCAGTTCTGTACAGCCTCCCTCCTTATGTACGCCTTGGCCCCTAAAAAACACGCATAATTAATTAAGCCACGGTCTCGGCCAATAGCAGAAGCTTCCCCACTTTTCCCTTCCCGCCCGTAGTTGGTTCGTGCAGTGCTCTTTCCGACACGTTGGTGGCGCTATGCTGGGTGGGCTAATAAGCCATTGTAAAGCAATGGGACCCGTTCCGGACAGCCTCCCTCCTTCTGTACACCCTCCATTGTAAAGCAATGGAACCAGTTCTGTACAGCCTCCCTCCTTATGTACGCCTTGGCCCCTAAAAAACACGCATAATTAATTAAGCCACGGTCTCGGCCAATAGCAGAAGCTTCCCCACTTTTCCCTTCCCGCCCGTAGTTGGTCCGTGCAGTGCTCTTTCCGACACGTTGGTGGCGCTATGCTGGGTGGGCCAATAAGCCATTGTAAAGCAATGGAACCAGTTCCGGACAGCCTCCCTCCTTCTGTACACCTTCCATTGTAAAGCAATGGAACCAGTTCTGTACAGCCTCCCTCCTTATGTACACCTTGGCCCCTAAAAAACGCCCCTAATTTAAATAAGCCACGGTCTCGGCCAATAGCAGAAGCTAGCCCACCCCTCCGTAGTTGTGTTCGTGCAGTGCACTTTCCGACACGTTGGTGGCGCTATCCTGGGCGGTCTAATCCATTGTAACGTACAGCTATCCTTCCTTTCGTACGCGCCCCCCCCTCCGACACCCCCCGATACGCTAAATCTAGAAGAGAGCGCCATCACATGGTGCACGGAAGGCGGCACGCCCGTACGAAACGCCGACTTGGACCAAGCGGGCGAAATGCTGGAGCTTTTATTGCGCGCGTACGTACACTACCTCGTAACGAACACATACATACAGATTGTATGTGTAAATCCGTACGTACGGTATTCAAAATCATTGCGGCTGTACGGCCGAAGGCGTCGTTTCGTACGATTTTCCCTTGACAGCTTAGGATCTGTGCTGTTCATAAGCGTTGGCCATTGTTCCAGGGTGAGGAAACATTGTTCATGGGAGCATTATCCCCTAGATGGGGCACTGACCTTCTTGAAGGTGAGGTGGTATTAGGACTTCTTGCCAGGATTTAGTGATGTGAAACAGTCCCTGGTCCAGTGTCCAGCGTAAGCAACTGTCCCAGATGTGATGGGTGCCCCACGACACACATATCGGCTGTAAATGCTCAGTTTCATTCTTCCAACCCCAAATTGGCACCGATCTGCGTCTCATGTCAGACGTGTCCATACTCCAGAACGAACAGACCTATAACAAAATTAAGATAGAAAAAGGAAAAACAGGGGGGAGGGAGCTCCCCCACCTTAAATTAAAATAGAGACAGTTCTCGATGGAATCAGCTGCTTACTGTCACTCTTTCCTATATTGTTTTCCAATAACTGTAATTTTACCAACTTTTAGTAATTAACAAACTCAAGCATTGTGTATCACCCTTCCTTTGAGTCACAGGCAAATGGTGTATCAAATATTGTCTGAGCGAGCGTATCAAGATTGAAATTCATCAGCTGAGATATTGAAGAGGGCACGTTTTTTTTTGTTTTTTTTAAACATTACTCTAAATAATTCCCATAAATTGGACTGATTTATTTAGGATCCACACCTGTGTGTTAGATCCAGCCTACTGATTTTTTTTTTTTCAGAAGATATCAAGAGTCCCAGTCAAACTCAGGAACCTTCTGCTAAAGTGTATAAAGAAAATGCTGTGTAACTCCATCTATCAAGGAAAAAAAATATAAAAAACACCAAAGGTACATTTTAAAACAGCTCTAAAATCAGTTATGCGCCTGTGTTTAGTAAATTTTGAAGTCAAATTCTGCCGGCCACAAACAATCACCAGCAACTGATGTTGAAAAGTTTATTCACCAGAATTTGCACATTACCAAATGAACAAAGAAAAAAGATTCCTCGGGCTCTAAATTACTGTGTAACAAGGGCATCTGCATTTTGTGGGACCATGAAAATGTGATTACATATAATGAATAATTTGGGGACCGTCCTGTGATGATCCCGTAATATTGTCTATTTCTACTAGGTTTTGGCGCTCTGCAATATCAGTATCTATAATAAAATGATACACGCCATTAACATTGGTCACAGATTCCTCAATTTTAGCTGCTTCATTTGAGGATAACTTCAAAACTGACTCATGACTAAATGCAGTGTTAACAAAATCTGTCAAATTAACCGCAATATCCGTTTGCACACACTATTAAGGTACAGTTTAACCTTAACTCCTAACTCTGTGTAGTTCTGCTTACTTGTGTTTTTTTCCCAGACCTGCAAGCGAGCAAAAGTTTATAGGGTGGCTATTGCCTGCTCCCTATTAATCAGCCAGATTTAAGTCTGATGAATTATATTTATTTATTTATCTATTATAACTAGGGCTATCAAACAATGAAAACCATTTAATCACTATTTAATCACAAATTATATTTCATGTCTGAAAGTATATATATTCATTAGGCATTTTAAAACGTTATTTTGCAATAGATAATGCTAGTTGAAATTACACTCTAACAGAAGGCATTTTCCCTTTTGTGTTTTCCCAATTTATAATGCCTCAAACAGATGTTCAATGTTCTGCCAAATTTTTTAACAACTTTTCCAAACTTCTAACCACTTTCTAACTTTTAGACTACAGTTCAAAATAAAAAGTTTTCTCCAGAACTCACCAAAATGCAGCTGTTCGTGCTCTCCAATGCAACTCACCCATACAGCTTGCAGCCAATACCTCAAATGCTTTACTGCATTGAAAGTTCTCCTTCACTTCAACAAACATCATTAATGCATCAACCTTTTTTCTAATGATTTCGAAATTCCCCTTAGTTTTTCACCCATATTTTTACTTATCACTTTTACTTAACAAAATTAAACTGCTCCCCAGTCATTGCTCTAATCTTGAGGCCCATGCACGCAGAGAAATTCACACCCTCATGAAGACACACACACACACACATACACACCCCCACTCTCCGCTGAGTTGCAGGGTCCAACCAATCTCTCCTTCTCTCAAAACCATGGATCCCATATTACCGAGACATTCAAAACATCAGACAAGACATAACAAATATAACATTTAAGATAGACAGCCTTGCGCGCGCAGAGGGTCTCCTTTTAATACCCTTCCACTCGACGAAACGTTTCCTTATGTTAAAATCTCCTCGTCTGATCGTCGTGTTCTCGAAAAACCCCGTTTTTCGAAAACTAGAAAACAACCTTCTATTGTCTTCCTGGGGCCCCTTTTTTAATCTCTTATCTTTCTATAACAGCTCACCATTTCAGGGTCTTGCTGCTCTTAGCCTCACCTTAAGCCGGGCGTACACTGTACGAGTTTTTCAGTCGTGGTACTTATATACATCTCAAACTGTGCGACGGAACCGCGGGGTTTAAAAAGTTCACCGCTCACGATCTGTGCGGCGCGACGCTCGGACGAGACCGGACTGCTCACACTGTACGTCGTGTCCCCTCTGGGACCGCTCGCTGTGGTGGCAGAGGCAGGCGAGCGACGGTAGGTGACAGGGACCCAGAGCAGGGGTTCGAGCCCAGCTCTGGCGAAGCCCGCAGGAGGCACCGGGCGTCGGGGGAACGGAGGGGAGAGAGGAGGGACGAGACGCACCGGCGGCCGCGCAGCACGGCAGGTCGCCCGGCCCGCACCCCCCCCCCCCACCCCCCCGCGAGCGGAGGAGTGCCGAAACAGGCGGCCAGCGCGTTGCGCGGACCGCGGAGGAGTGCCGAAACAGGCGGCCAGCGTGTCAGCGGACCTGACGGCTCGCCCTCCCCAACACCGGCCGGAGGTTGCTTCAGGGATGCCCGCTCCCCTCCCTCCGCTGGCGGGGACGGAGAGGAGGGGAGGGCGCCCCCTCGTAGCTCTGCTTGAACAGCAGGATGCGCTCACGAAAACCTCACGACAGCCGACTGAATTTCAAACATGTTTGATTTTCACCAATCGTCCGATTCCTGATCGGGAGGTAGTCGTGAGAAGCCAGTCCCCCCTCCTCCCCCCCTCTACGATCAAGCTGAAATTCGCCCGATTCAAAAAATGCTCGCACGACTGAAGAATCGGCCCGAAAAGGGGAAAAACTCGTACAGTGTACGCCCGGCTTTAAAGATGTTACGTATCTCGGCCGTCCTATTCCCTGCTACTTTTTGAGTGTCCCTAATTCTCAAGAGGCAGCGCACACCTCAGCCATAAAATTACCAGTTTGTCAGTCTGGTTGTCGTTTGGCCAATCCCAGAACATATCCCTTTTTTTTGTCTATGTTTTTATCTTTTTTATTTTGTTTTATTTTATTTTTCGCCTCACCATTTCAAGGCTTCTTGGCATTTAGGTTAATATCCAATTCTAAGTTTTTCTGACGTAAACAAACACATAAATCCCATTCAGTCATTTCTCGGTTTCAACATAAATTCCATTCAAACCTAGTTATACCGTTCAGCCTCTGATATTTTGAGAAGAAAACTTCTCATTTACAGCAACACTTGATTTAGCCTACATCTAATCTTTAGCCAATAGGAGAATCAAAATCTCCTTACTTTTTTCCGGGTCGACCCTGTTTTGCTGTAAGTGATTACTTCTTCGTGCCCAAATTCAAAAGATTCCTCCACTTTAATTTCAAATCCGGGTCACGGCTGACCAAATTGTGATTTATTTATTATTGGCCTAATCCTGCTTCGCTACTAAAGGCCCATTTTTACCCCGGTTTAAGATTTGACAATAAAATAAGGAATCATTGATCAGAGGTAGAACGGTTTAAATGCATATTTAATTCATAGAAATTAAATATGGAGACAGAGTACATACCATTACAAGATGTTGTTCTCACCGGTGGATAAGTCTGTCTGTCTGAAGTAAGTTTTACCAAGACATTCCTTTTATCAACTTTAAACTCCTCCTGCATGGCTCAGTGGGAGGATGACTGACCCCCTCTCCTGCTGACCACCCCCTCGGGACAATAAAACTCCATGTTTATCTTACGCTGGAGCAGGAAGAGCAGACTCCCCTCTGCTTTCCTCAGTAACCCCAACTAAGATATATTTTTAATTCTCAACAACCCCTACTGTTTTGATCCCTCAAAGATCAAACCAACAACTAGGCTAAACTAAGTCTATGTCTTGAAACCCTTAAACAAAATGTAAATAGTAAGATGTAATATTGTAACCCACTGTCCCCTCTGTTGGCGACTTATGAAATCAAATGAAGTTTAAATGTTCCCCTTAAATGTAAAATAACCCAAGTATAAGCTAAAAAGCTACGAAACCTATCTGAATCTCTAACCTACTAGAATTAAGAAAAGTAAGCACCTTTATCCGAGAGGTGCAAGGCTAAAATAAATGTGCAACTACCAGAAACTATTATATGATCTAAATATGACTTTAAGAGTCCTAACCTAGATTAATAAGATGTCTTTTTAGAAATAAAGATAACCCATGAAAGCACTACACTCAGATCAAACCACAGAATAAAAAACAGTTTTTTCATGCAATGCAAAACCAAGATTCTAACGATACTAATATTGAACACCTTATGAATATGGAACTTATAAGACATATGCAGTAGTTACAAAACTCTCATTTTCTTTTTTCGTTTTTACACAATGCATTCAATCGTTGTCATGATGTCTTGCATCTCGGAGATGTCTTCTTCTCGCCTTTAAAGAAGATGGTGTAAAGAGTCAGTGTTCCAACCACGGTCTCCACAGAACTGTATGTTAATCTTTATTAAAAATAAAAAACGAAAACAAAATAAAATTCCAGCTGCCCCTCCGTGGGTGGCTCTGCGAGATAAGTTGTTCCGGTGATGTCTCCCTGGAACTTCTGTTTGGCTGGAGTAGGAAGAGCAGACTCCCCTCTGCTTTCCTCAGTAACCCCAACTAAGATATATTTTTAATTCTCAACAGCAGCCAGACGAATATTCATCCACACCAACTTGAATAGATAACCCAGAATTCTGGACCAGGTAATACCCGACAGACTTAGGGACCTCTGTCCTATTAGATGAGAGCTGGATAGAGTGAAACTCTCAAAATTCTGTAGTTAGAGGGGAAATTCTTAACATTTAGACAATAACAGTAAAAACTTTTTGAAGGTTCTGCTGGATCATGGTTCTGTCTCTCAAGGTCCTCCAAAGAAATATCTTCACATAATAAGTGTTTTTGATGATTTCCACACTCTCATCAAAATGGCTAATTGGGAACTGAAAGATCACATTTCAAGTTTTTGGTTCTGTTGGGTGTTTTCTGCCAAGGTACTGCACAGATTTGATCACGCCAGGAAACTGTTTTTTACAACTTGGGATCATGTTTTGACATTGCTGGATCACGTTAGGTCTAACATCCGCCATGATACACAGCTGACGGCTCATAGCAACAGGTGGGGGAGGGGCATAGCTCCTCTCCACCCAACTGGAGAAACCTGCTGTTCCTCTTCTGTCTCACTAAAGGAGCCAAAATCACTAGAACAGTATGGAGGAAATGTTTCTTCTTAATCTAGGGTCAACTTTTAAATTCTGGTTTACCTTCAAACCAACTCAAGCCTGTTTGGAGAAATCTGATGGTTTTGGTTTCAGAACTGAATACTGGTACCAGGATGACTTTTTTTAATTCAACAGAACTCCTAAATAACTGAAAAAGGGTTTAAAACGGTGCTGTACACTGAAAACATGTTCCTGAAGTCATCTTGTTTACTTAGCGCCTTTGAGCTATACTGAAGCTGATTTCAGAGTGCTGGACTCATAACCCTGCCTCACCATCCTCAGAGTGAAGAAGATGCTCGCCGCAATGTTGTAAACATGAAGATCTGAAGAAAATCCTCATTCTCCTCCTTCATCTTCATCTGCTGCATCCAGATTAACCTGACTCACTCAACATAGACTGGACTTTATCTGATCAAAGCAGGAAGTGACAGGAGTTTGAGAACCATCAGAACAAAGAATCCTGTAGGTTAGAATCACAGAGTCTTATAGAATAAAATCTGGAATCTTGAAATGTGTTCAATTTCAGAGGAACTACTGCCTGGATGCAGCTGCTCCTGTCTGATGGATCTTTGTTGAATTTGTTATGTGGTCACAAGACCTGCGTCCTCTCTTGGACCTCCAGTCTGCAGTTGGACCACCATAGAACCTGGAGCTCTAAGGAAGCCATGAGGCGTATTGGATCCTTCAGCCTGGTTCTGCACAGCGACCGACCCATTTAACAGATAAAATCCACCTTCTAAGCATTTCAAAAGTCTTAAACATATGGTTCTGATCAGAGAACAAAATTCATAGTGGTTCTGTTCAGCTGCAGCTCTGCTAACCATTTCCCTTCAATTCCTTAACGTGTTTTCAAGGTCTGGAAAGGTGGAGCAGAAATATCATTTCATCATTGCTTTGAGTTTCTGCAGCTAATTTATTCAACTAAAGAAAAGCAGTCATAAAAAACATGTCAGGATGAAGATGGAAATATTTTACTGTAAATTAGGATGTTTTGTAAGTCAGTCTTGATAGAAAGAAATTTTATTGAATAACTGGTAATTGAACAGAGGAGAATGAGTAGCAAATACCATACTACATTTACAGTAATGAAGGTCAACAAAAAGCTGTGCATACAACTGTAAAAAAAGTCAAATTAAAATAGACAAGTTAACACAGATAAGCTAAAATGCGAGGTTTATACAGGAATTGCAGTTAACTTTAATAACTTTTACTACCTCTACCGCAACAACTCTAGCTGTTGGCTGTTTGAAGATTAAAATTATCTAAAAGGTCTGCAGTTTAGAAGCTCACAGTGTATTTACAACCTTTTTATTACGTCTCCAATATTGTTTACTGCCAACACAATTTAAGGGGGAACGGTAGATTCACAGCACTTACCCATGTATGATGATGGCACATCTTTAACCCATAACAAATCCTTTTCCCACTTGAAGGTGCAGCTGTGAATTTGTCTTGACTAAGCCCTCACGCAGAAATATTCCAAATGTGTTTCAAGAAGACTTAGGGATTATTTAAAGAATACAAACAAAATGCAATGACATTCAAATTTCACAAACCAATTTCCCCAATAGAATATTTATAACAAGGCAAATGCTCAAACTTAATAATCAGCTGATGTGGAATGTATTAACTTTGATCCGTTTTTATAGACTTGTATGAAGGTTTAACATGTTTTTATATGCTTCTACATGCTTTTATATGCTTCAAAGTAGAATGTGAGTAGGTTAGGGTAAAATGTGCTGTTTGTGCAAAGACCAGGAGAGGGTCTCAAGGCCACCACCGAGCGAACCAAGAAATAAGAACAACAATTCCGTTTATGGTATACCAGATGTTAGGGAGTATAACGGAACTGTATGTGTCATTTTGTTCGTGTGACTCTTTTGAAGTTGATAAAACAAGCTGGAACTGCAGGGAGAAGCAGAGTCAGAGTCGCGGCCCACAGATGCGGGGGGCGCACCTGCTCTCCCTTAGCGAAGGTGAAACTAAATTCTGCGTCCATGCCTGATTTATTGTTTTAAGTCCTGCACAACGAATTAACGAACCCGGGGAAGCAAGACAACTTCAACATTTGGGGGCTCGGTCCGGGATTCAGGGTGACAGGCTGAATTGGACATCAGATTGAAATGAAAGAAGCAACTAATGTAAAATAAAATCACCTGCAACAGGTAGACACCAGAGTGAACATGCCCAAAAAAGAAAAATCCACTGCAATTTTAACAAAAACCTTTATCTGTACAAGTACTTTATTTTTCATTTTAATATTATATTCAGATTGACAAAAAGGGAGAGAGAGCATGCTGTGGGGAGTGAGATGGCAGAGGAAAGGAGAAACAGTCCTGAGAGGAGACAGACAGAAGAAGAAATTTGGACAGAAAAGCACTCCTTCTCACACTGAGACAAAAGACATGTTTGCCATCAACCTTTTTAATTACCATTTTGAAATATCACTTCAGAACAGGTTGATAGAAAGGCATAATTTAGATTAACAACTTAAATTTTGTATACATTTTTTTACGCTCTCTTTTTTCAAAAAACTGTAAATGCACTAAAGAGAAGGAAACATTTGTCGAATCAGTTCTGAGGTGGGAAACATTTACCTCACATGACTGATCAGCTGTTTCTGCTTCCTGATTGTTCCCATAATGCTGGAAAATATAACTGGAAACAACAATAGGTACATGTGGAACGACAAAGGCTACGTTCACACTGCAGCCTGAAGTGACCCAATTCCGATTTTTTTTTGCACATATGCGACCTGTATCTGAGCTTGACAGTCTGAACAACACAGATCGGATTTTTTTTTAAATGCGACTCGGGTCGCTTGGATATGTGGTCCTGAATCCGATACGTATCTGATCTTTTCAAATGTGACCTATGTCTGTACGGCAGTGTTGTAGTCAAGTCACTATGCCTCGAGTCCGAGTCCAGGTTCGAGTCACCAGTGTTCAAGTCCGAGTCAAGTCCAAGTCATTAAAAAAAAATCCGAGTCGAGTCCGAGTCGAGTCCACTACTCATCCGAGTCAAGTCCGAGTCGAGTCACTATTGACGTGTGATGTATGACATGAAGCAGTAACATTCCATTGCACTAATAACTCTTTCGCTGTAGTTACCCTTGGTTTTACTCGGTAAAACTACTGCTTTTTCCAAGTCTAAGACGTCTCCTAACCATGGTTTTTAAACATTGTTGTTATGGAACGCGCAACAGCGACTCGAGGTACGCTGATAGGCCGCATATGAAGGATGTTAAAGCCGCAAGCGGCATCGATCGGCCCTCGCAGCCAAGTGCACTCCGGCCTATTGGCCACCGCCGCGGCTCCGGCCGGCCGGCGGGGTTCGTGCAACGCCGCGTGCGAACCCCGCCACGGTGCCGGCCGGCGGGCGGGGTTCGCGCACCGCCGGCCGCCCGCCACCGCAGATGCTGTTACGCATTTTCCTCGCCCGTCCACCGGGCGATTCCCACAAACGCGTTCGGCAGCGTTCCCCCATGACTCACAACAAATCTGGTGTGGATCGGTCGATGCAGCGAGGAGATACAGCCGTTGGATAATGATAATGCATTTGGCCACCGGACCGGACTAAATTGTTCGGCGGGCCGGAAAATGTATACCGATTCCTGGACGGTGACTACAAACAGAAAAAAAACTGCAAATGACGCCATGAACGCCGAGCAGGAGAAAAACAACGACTTACCTTCCTATCAACTTGGCCAGTTTTCCAGTCTTTCCGAGCCCTCGACACTCAATCCATCGTTTGAGCTGAACGTTGGTATGTTGTTCCACAGTTCTACCAGTAAAATGGGCGCCTGGACATCCTCTTGTGAAAGTTTAACAGCTGTAAAGTCGGTCATATCGTTGTATATGTTGCATGTGTAATGGCTGGTTGCTACTTGCGCGCTCTCACACTGTTTGCCCTTCCTTAGCGGCAAGGGGCGTTGCTCATAAGATGGTGACGTCACGTGCGCGGTACGACATTTAGATATTAAAATCATGCACCAAATAATATTCTAATGACATATTAAAATTATAGCCTAATGATATAAAAAAAGTCGAGTCTTTTTCTCAATTTCCGAGTCAGAATGATCTGAATGTAGGAGTCCGAGTCCAAGTTCGAGTCATCAGTGCTCAAGTCCAAGTCAAGTCACGAGTCTCCAAATTTAGCTAATGACTCGGACTCGAGTTCGAGTCTCGGACTCGAGTACTACAACACTGCTGTACGGCAAGGTCACATTTATCCGACCTACATGTCATTGATACTTGACAAACGTCACTAACGGTGGACCTGACTGGGCCAAAGAGGTTGGTTATGGTGCGGTAACAAGCATCTGTTGCAAGTCCATACAGCCCAACAGCAACGCGTATACTCACTGCTATGGCCGCCGAAGATGTGTGTCTTTATAAATGTCTTCCATTACGTGTATGTCTTTTCTTTGCAAGGTAGCTGTGAATTTTCCTTTTAACTTTAGTTGTGATCTACCTGGCCCCATGAGCACTTTTTTAGTGTTCTGTAGGTCACTGTACTGTCCCTTCTCATACATATGTGTTGGGACTGCAGTCACATCAGCACCAGTGTCAATTTTAAACACTGCACTGTTATTGTCAATTTTTAATTCTGTCATCCATGGACTGTCTGCAGAATCACTTGACAATGTTCCTAAAAATACAATCTCCTCTGAAGATGCAACCTCTGACACTGCTGCCACACGTACTTCATGCACTATCTTTGATTTGCACACCCTTGCAAAATGTCCTTTCTTTTTGCACTTATTGCATATGACTTCTCTTGCTGGACATTGGAGAAATGCGTGACCTTTTGTGTCTCCGCACCTTGAGCAGGGTCGGTTTTTTTTAAACGTCTGATTCGGCTGCCATTTGTTTTGTTTGACTCTGACGCCCCCTTGTGGCTTTGACTGCACATTGTCGAGCTGCGTATTCACGACTTCTGCCTTGAAGTTCGTCTTTAATAGCTCTTGTTGCTTCTTAATGAGTTCACTCTGTTTAACTTTTGCGACTGTTTTCACAAGAGTTAATTCTGGATCCATTTGTAATTGTTCTGACAACCGCAAGTCTCTGAGTCCGACCACAAGTCTGTCTCTCACCATCTCGTCATGCAGTGGACCATATCCACAGTGCTCAGCTAAACAATGCAGCGCGGTGATGAAGCTGTCTCGCTCACCTCTTGCTGCCGCTGACTGAACTTTGCTTTTTCAAAAATAACATTTCTTCGAGCTACAAAGTGAGCCTCAAATCTTTGTTTGACTGTCTCGTACTCACTTGCTTGTTCCGGACTGAGGTGTAGGGAAACCAAAATATCCTCTGCTTCCTCCCCCATACAGTAGATTAGCGCATTTACTTGGTTCTCGTCGGCTTGTATATCCAGATCTGACGCGACCCGAAATCTTTCAAAGCGTTTTATCCACTTCGTCCAATCTTCTGCCTTGAATGAGAACTGCTCAGGCGGTTTTACTTGATATTGGGCCATTTTTTCCTTTCCCCCCCCCCCCCGCTGTTACGGCTTTGTTACGGGCCAGTTACCATTAGCTCCCGCCAACCGTTCTTCTTACAGTTTCCGCAACTTTGTCTTTTCTTCTTATACCCTCTGGTATTTACGCTCGTCTTTCTGGCCCCTCTTCTTGAACAGCACTCTTAAGCACATTCTGACACCATGTTCTGTTATGTTTTTGTGGGTTCTTAAAGAGACGAGGCATAGTCGTGTTCAAACCGGAACGGAACAAATCTTTATTATTTGCCCTGGTCACATATTCACACATTCGTTTCTACCTTGATACCACTACATCTTTACGTGAGAACACTAAAGAGATCCATTCAGACGCACATAAAGGTTGCCTTTTTATGAATTAAGTCCGTATCAGTAAAGCGGCTCACATTACTATCCCATCATTCCTGGCTTTTACTCCGCACCCACAAGTTTCTCTGTACAGATGTTGCTGTTACTGCCCCACAAAAACGCCACTGCCAAAAATGTGGCTCTTTTCTTTTCAATCTCCTTAAAAAGATTGTGTTACTGGCTCCGGTTGGAGAAGACCTTAAGGAACGCCAGATACGCTGCAGCATTACAATCCATGTTTACTTCCGCAAACAATTAGCACGCTTGCTACGTGTGACGTCATCGCGTCCTCAACTGCGCATGCGGGAGACTTAAATTGTATGAATGCAGTTCACACAAGACCTTTTTTTTTTTTTTTGGAACAATAATGGTTGATGGGGCTGCACAGTGGCGCAGTGGGTAGCGCTGTTGCCTTGCAGCAAGAAGGTTCTGGGTTCAAATCCAACCCCTCTTTCTGCATGGAGTTTGCATGTTCTCCCTGTGCATGCGTGGGTTCTCTCAGGGTACTCCGGCTTCCTCCCACAGTCATGAGACTGAAACAGATTGAATCCATGAATGTGAAAACGTGTTTCTGAGTGAAAGAGACAGACATAAACAGACTGAACTCTCTGTTCAACAGGGAGAGGCTTTCTCTGACAGGAGGAGACTGTCAGGAACCAGAGACAGATGGACCCAGTATTTAGCCAGACAAGAGAAGTTTTAAGCAAAAAAAAAAATGGATTTTAATACTAAACAGGGACAGGCAAGGCTCAATGGTTTACAAAGGCAATCCAAAATCCAGTACATGAAAGGCAGTCCAAAACAGGCAAAAGTACAGACAAGGACATGGCAAAACTCAAAATATCCCAAGGCAGGTCCAGGTCAGAGAAACAGGTAAGCAATCATACAGGGCAAGAAAATCAGGTTCAGGGATCAGGCTGGCTCAGAATCAAAAAGGCAATCGGGTCGGTATCAACAGGGCTAACAGAATTCAATGCTGGATAAGACTCACCAAGTGGCTCGAATTGATCTGGCCCATTGCAGAGGTTTGTGACAGGACTATATAGGGGAGTGAGCAGGTGAACAGGAGTGAAGACTAATTACTGACATGGGTGGAGCTTATCAGGAACAGGGAAGTGACTGGAAGAAAACTGACACTGATTGGATGGTGACTGGAGAAGAGGAGTGACAGGGTGTTGTCTACGAGGTGAGCTGGCAGATAGCAGGCAGGTGAACTGAGTGACTGATTAAAGGCTGGATACAGAGAAGTAAACAGAGCAGGCCAAGTGAAGTGATAATAAACAAAATCAAACCACAACAAAATCCAAACTAGACCATAACCCAAAACAGAACCTAAACAGAACACAAGCTATAAAAGAAACCAAACAAGAAAGAACCCGAAACCAAAACTGAGCTTTAAAGCTGGAGAGTTTAACTAATAGATAAAAATAAACAAACAGTCAAAACAAAAACCCAGATCCTGACAGAGACTCTTTAGACTCAACTCAGCATAAAATCACTGTGCAACCATAACTGAAACTGGACCATAACCCAAAGCCAGGAAGCAGAGGTTCAGTGAATGTGGTGTTGAAGGTGTGGAGGTGGATCAGTGAGTCAGAGGAGACGCTGTAGAAGGACACAATACCAGCAGGATAGTCCACATACACTGCTACTCTGTTGGAAACGGAGGAGGAGGAGATAGATGTTTCTATGTTATTGTGCCAGGCAGAGTAACGACCATCAGAGCATCTCAGACTCCAGGACTGATCATTCCTTCCAAGCCAACTGTCATCACCGCCTCCTTTCCTCCTGATTCTTCTGTAACTCACTGATATCTCAACATGTCCTGTCCACTCGACCTCCCAGTAACAGCGACCAGTCAGACCATCTCTACACAGCAGCTGAGGCTGATCAAATCTGTCTGGATGATCAGGATATGACTGAAGCTCCTCCACATATGTCACCTTCCTGTTGTCTTCAGACAGTTTGAGTTTTCTGCTAACTGTGTTTGTGTCGATTGTGAGTTTACAGGAATCTGATGGAGAGAACAAAGACAATCCAGCTGCAGTTATTGATCATTTATTGACACTTTGATGATGACTCCTGAATGAGTGATGGACAGCTTGAAAATGGTTAAATGTGAGCTGCTTTGTTGTCATGAATCAAATGAAAAACACACTTACACTTCCTCAGACCTGGTGTCAACAATCGTTCTCCAGCAGGCTCCACCCTGAAAGGAGGAGGGGGGTCAGACCATCAGTCTCTTTCAGCAGCAAACATGGACATTACATGTCTCTCAGACACACATTGTCCTACATTGAACAACTATTTGCTAACGGCCAGTTTAAAACAGTTAAAGGACTTAAAAGTGAACATAAACTGCCAACACTGATCATTTTAGATGCTCTCAGCTCAGATCCTCCCTGATGTCACATCAGGAGTAAAATCAGAGCTCCAGCTCCCATTGAGAAGCTCTGATTGATGTCCAGGTAGGAAGAGCAGCAAAGAAATATTTTGGATCTTCTACAGGATTTTTGGGTCCATGAAGGAGCAGAACTCTGGAGCAATTCAGCAGAGATGAGAGGAAGAACCGGGCCCAGTTTGTTCTGAAGAGGACTGGGAGACAATCTGCACTGAAGCTCATCTGACTACAAATTCAGACACATGGAGGGAGTTTAAGTGGAGAATACTGATGAGGTTCTTCAGAACTCCAGGAATTACAGCAAAGAACCCATCTTATGCTGGAGAACAGAACCAATCAGAGTGAGCTCCAGTCCAAACTAAATCTTTGACTTTAAGCAGAGAAAAGTGTTTAATGATGGCGACTAATCAATGAGGCCCAAAAGCAAACAGATCAGAGCTGTTAAACATGATGTAGCAGCATCCAGGACGCCTCCAACAACATCCATTCTTTCCACTTTCACTGCTGTGGTTCTGGAGAACATCCAACACACCGCTTCACATATGAACATAGAAATGTGGGAAAAAGAGCTGAGCTCACGTTAAACACATGCCAGAATGAAAATATTTCAGACTGGGTTCTGGTTCTGGTTTAGGTGTCAGTCTCTTAGGAATCCTGTGAGAACAAAACTTACACTTAGAGATGCTGATCTCACCTCTGATCGTGGCTCTGACTCTCAGCTTCCCCACACAGAGTGGTTTTAGTGGGAGGGACTCCCTCCTCTTTGACCACACACTGACCCATGCTGCTGAATTCAAATCCACATCAGCTCACACACACTTTCTACCTTCACCTGCAGAGGAAACACAAATCATTCATCTGCACATCAACTCTGATCATCCTTTACATCATTAGTGCTGGAAAAAGATCAGCTGCTCCTCCTCTGATTGGCTGTTCATCTCTGCTTCATATCAGTGTCAGTTGAATGCAGTCAGTCAGACAGCAGCGAGAGGCAGAGGAAGCTGCCATCAGCTGCTGTACTTCTACTATCAGTCCACTAGATGGAGCCATAGAGCAACATTTCATCCGCTGACACTGAATTACTCTGACTGAACATCAGCAACTATTTTATTTCACAATCATTAAACTCGATGTGGATTATCTGCTGGTTTAAAGACATGAACTGAAAAGAGCTCAAATATTTCATAATCTGACTGAATCAAACACATTTTAACATTTATGTCATTATATTTTGAAAGGAGTCAGGAAGCAACAGAAAGCCGATGTGTTTGACTTTAATGGGTAAGCTGAGTTTGATTCCAGGAAATAAAAACATGACGCAGTTTGTTCAGTGAATAAAACAAAGAAATATCAACTGTTCATCCTGTTTGTTTCCAGTTTATCAATAATTAAATAATCCTTTAGATTAGTCTTCAAACAGCACAGTTGAAATTTTGGGCTGAAATCAGAAGAGAACATGTTCTCCAAACATCAGAGAACAAAAACAAGAGGAAAACTCCTCAAGAGAAAGTTCTTGTAGGAAACAAAGCAAACTTACAGTTTGTTCAAACGGTCCAAAGTGCTGAAGAACAAGATCTGAACAACAGACTGAGACCAAACAGAACCACCGTAGAACCAGACTGGGTGCCACACCTGGACAGGTGAGTTCTAACTGAAAGTTACTGTGAGGAACGTTGCATAACCAACGTCACATCTAACCTGGTTTAACCATAGACATATAAACGTAGACACCTTGCTGGGCGGGTTCTGCCTTTGCTGCGATGCGTCAGAGCGTCCGCCATCTTAAATGTGGCAAATCTGCTGTTAGACTTAGTCACCTAAACGGTATCAGAGGGACTTTAATCTCAATAATACTGTAATATTTTTATTTTTGTAATATTACAAGTTCATTTTCATATCCCTTTGGCGTCATTCTCCTGACTTTATTCTCGTAAAGAATAAAAATAATTATAAGAATCTAACCTGGCCCTATTACTCCAGGACTAAGATAGTTCTGCAAACTGACTATTCTGGAAATGTTCCCCTTTAATTCTCATAATATAATGGTTTAGTCATAATTTTACTACTTTTGTCTTTTTTTTTTTTACTTTATTTTCCTATGACATATAAGTAATTTTATCTCTTTAATACTCCCCCAAAAAGTCTGTTCCTAATCTCTGTTTATACCGGATCTTAAAAGGTTCACACGATTTTATGAAATAATGAAGATGTTTAGATTTAACAAAGTGATTTTTACACATACATATATATTTCTATTTCTTTCTCTCTCTCTGTTTCTCACTTGTATATATATATATATATATATATATATATATATATATATATATATATATATATATATATATATATATATACCCATCTATAATCTGGACATATACTTATATATAAACATCTACTTATTTAGAATACTTCAAAATCTATATATGCACGTCGATCAAAACATAGCCAATCTCTATCAATTAATCTATATATATATTCTATATATTTTTTTTTACTTAAAACATTTATACAGGGAACATAGATGTTCACGACTTTCTGCCACATACAATATGGCGGTGATGTTGACGTACAAACCTCCGCCCAATGAGGCGTCCAAGTTTATAATATCTGTGGTTTAAATCATAGACATCATATACCCAGAACCAACAGAACCTCCTGCAGGATGGATCTGATGTTCAGGAAAATTAAGGAATCAGCAGATGTTTGATCAGCCAGTGATTCCAGGAGAAGATCCATTTGGACTTCATGAGACGTTTCCACCAACAAGCTCTGCAACAGCTGCAGCGAGTCTAACATTGATTTGATTCTGATTTATTAGATTAATCAACACTAATAATAGAGACTTCCCTCCTTTGTGGCTCTGGTCCAGAACAAATTGTTGCATTTCTGAGCCTGAAGCTCAGCATCACTTCACCAGGCGTCAGTCTGCAGCAGCGTGTGCGTCAGTGTGTTTGCAGGGAGGAAAATAAAGGAAGATTTCACTGAGAAAACCTGTTTTTCTTTTGCTCATTCATGCATAAACAAAGTCCTTGAGCCGTTTCACAGGAACACTTAATATTCATCCACTCGTTCACATCAGGCAGAAACAACATGGACATCTTCCAGTTCATCTTCTTCTCTCTCTGGATGAACATTATGCTTTGGATATGTTTCAGATTAAAAGGTTGCAGCAAAGCTAAATGCTTTTTCTGTCCAATCAGGAGGAACATTCAGAGAGTAGCACCAGTCCGAGGACAAAACATGTCCAATGATGGATTTATAGAAATAAAGAAACACAATGTATGAAATCCTAACCTGGTTCAAAATAAATGAGACAAACATAGGTAGAAAGAAGGGCTCTTCAGGGAGATGATGTCTAGATGCAGCGAAGGCTCTGTGACAAGAAGACTGATTATCAGTTTGTTTTCTGAGGAAAAGACAGAAGTTTGTGGAGACATGAAAGTCATTTCAGTGTTTGTGTCTCTGAACCAAGAAGCCGTCAGTCAGGATGGAATCTGACCTTCACTGAAACCTCAGAACCTCCTAAAGATGCTGATTGGATCAGAATAATCAGAAAATGGACCTGAAAAATGGAAACTTCTGATGTTTTCTACCTCATTAAACCAGTCAGCCACATTATAAAACACAACATAGTAGTAAAGACATTCCTTCAGGCTGGAAAGCATCAAATACAAGGAAACACCTTGTTTATTAGCTTGTATTGCTAATAACTTGCAGAGTGGGCCCTCTGTCTGCTCATCCTGCTCTGTTCTGCCGCCACGTGTTTTCAACCAGGTTGTTAATTACCTCAATGAGCAACTATCAGCCGTCACCATGGTAACAGGGTCATCATCCCTTCAGGGAGCCGGTGAATCAAAAAGGAGGCGGTGTTTTATTGGAGGAGCGTTGGGTTGTAAAAGTGGACGACAATCAGGAGGAGGAGGAGGACAGCAGAGAGATGAGACTGATGCTGCAGAAAAGTTTGAAGAATGAATGTTTCAGTGGGATTTCTGCCATGTTTTTGTTCTTTACACATGAGGAGAAACAGAGGTTTGCTCTGTTCTGGGTTTTAGGATTATACAACTGTTTATTGTTGTCTCCCACCATCTTTATTGTTCTGTTAAGACATCCAAGTTTCATAAATCGAGCTCCTGATCAGCTGCCTTTCACACATAAAGCAATGGCTGAGGGATAATTGTTTCCAACTAAACCCGAATAAAAGTGAGACTCTCATTATTGCCCCAGATAGAGCTATCCCTGGCATTAAACAGCACCTAGGCAATCTTAGCCTGGCAGCAGAATCTAGCTGGAGAAATCTAGGAGTCTGATGAAGGATGCTTTTAAAAAGCAGCAGAAGACATTCCTGCAGCGGATAACCCCGACTACAGGAATAAATTATACTGATGAAATAAACAACTTCATTTCAGTCCAAAGTTCATCAACAAATAACACAAAGAATCCATAAAAGAAACAAAATAGTAAAACCAGATCAGAGGAGAAAAGTTTGATTTTCATAGTTCTGATTTTCAGTTAAAAGTATTTTTTTTCTCCTCTGGTTAATATTGCTGTTTTGTTTTCTTTGTCATTTTCTTTTGCTGAAAAATCAAAGTCATCTGTGGGAGGTTTGGGTTTGAACAGCTTCTTGTTAAATTAAAGGCAGTTTTTCCTCAAAATAACATGTGGACGTTCTAGTCTGGAAACGAGGAACAGGAAGCTGCTTCAGTTTTCTGCTCTCTGCTTTGTTCAGAAGAAGCTGACAGACAGAGAGAGCAGAGTCAAAAGTCCTGATCAAGCTACAGGTTCTGATCCGTTAACACCCTGCACCTGGTCCTGATGGCTAACATCATGGGGGAGAACAGACTCTGGAACAGTTTGTTTACCGGGTCGGATCAAACCAGGAACAGAGACACGTCAGTAATAGAGGAATAGAACCTTAGTTGGACAGAACAACACACCTTCAAGGTTCAGCAGAACAATCTGGGATGTGAAAAGTTCTGCTTACCTCTTTTCTCCTTTTCCCGTTTATTTTGTGGTTCTGTTCTAATGTCTTCTTTGAATCAGCCTCTAAAGTCCACTCTGCCAGGGGACACATGGTCCTGTCTCTGCATCATTTGGACTCCAACCAGCCCTTTCATGTTTATTTGTTTAGATGTGACCAAGTTCTGATAGATAGGTTCTGACTCTCAGTTGTCTTTGTCCTGCTGAACATTTATGTCAGTTCCAGAGCAGAACTTCTTCTGGACTCTTCACTAATTGGACCTTTAGACATTTCCCAGGTTATTTTCCTGCTCACACATAAAAACCAGAAGCATCTGGACTCTGAATGTGATGAAGTCCTGCAGCGGCACCAGGAAAAGGAGCCGACCCAGTTTGTCTCTGTCTGTCAGCGGGTCGCTGCCATAAACTGTAGAACCCATTATATCCATAATCCATTATATAGTGTCTGTGGTCGCTGCACACAACTAGAACCACCAGAACTCTCTAGGTTTATCCCTGGTTCTGAAGGTGGAAATAAGAGCCATTTCAGAGCCAGAATGCAGAGATCCAGTGTGAGGTTGCAGGTGTGATTTCTAACTAACACAACAACAAGAACAGAATGGTCAGAATCGCAGTTTAAACATACAAAGATACCAAATAGTCACTCAGTCTGAATAACACAAGCAGCGTGAATAAAATCCTAACCAGACTAACATTACAGTGACTAATGAATGAGGCCCAGCATAAGGTAAAAGCACCGCTGCTGGCTGAGACAACAACTACATCCAGGCCCCTCAGAGCAGAACCAGCGTTACTTTCACTACGACCTCTGACCTTGAAAGGGTTCATTAACAAACTATGGAGTGAACTTCAGGGACTCTCTCCACCCAGAACCAGAATCTACTGCCATGCAGGAAAGAAAAATAGAGCTAAATATAACAGAAAGAGTACAGCTCACCTTTAGTGGCTATACACACGGTTAGGATCCTTTGAACAGAAGGTTCACTGGAACCAAGGGGCTAGGCCCAGCTCCTGGAGAACAGCCCGACACCATAATACCCCCACCACCAAATTTTACACTCAGCACAATGCAGTCAGAAAAGTAGCGTTCTCCTGGAAACCCGCAAACCCAGACTCGTCCATCAAATTTCCAGATGGAGAACTGTGATTCAACAATCCAGATAACCTGTCTCCACTGCTCTGGTGTGCAGTGGCAGCTTTCTTTACACCATTGCATCCAACACTTTCCATTAAACTTTCTGATGCATGGCTTGAACGCAGCTGCTTGACCATGGAAACTTATTCCATGACGCTTTCTGCACTCTGTTCTTGAGATAATCTGAAGGCTACATAAAGTTTGGAGGTGTGTAGGGATTGACTCTGCAGAAAGCTGCCGCCCTTTTCACACTATGTACTTCAGCATCCACTGACACCACTCAGTCACCACGAAGTGGCCTACCACTTCGTGGCTGAGTTGCTGTGTCCTGAAAAAGAGTGTCTCCTGGGCCTTAATGTTGTGGGAACCTAGCTGTGAGGGGCGGTGTCTTAGCAAGTGAATCTGCAGCTTTTCATAGCATCAGAGACGGTCTGATGATTTCACTAGGCCGAAATCAAGACAATGGTGACCCCTGCACCTGATGGATCTTTGTTGAATTTGTTATGTGGTCACATGACTAGACAAGAAGATGGAAATGTTTTACTGTAAATTAGGATGTTTTGTAGGTCAGTCTTGATAGAATATAATCAATTTTATTGAACAACTGGCAATTAAACAGAGGATAATGATCAGCAAATAACATACCACCTTTACAATAATGAAGGTCAACAAAAAGCTGTGCACACAACTGTAAAAAAGTCACATTTAAATAGACAAGTAAAACACAGACAAGCTAAAATCAAGGTTTATACAGGAACTGCAGTTATATTTACTACCTTTTACTAACTCTACCGCACAAAATCTACCTGTTGGCTGTTTGAAGATTAAAACAATGCTTCTTTAATAATAATAAAGTGTTGAATATAAAGTGTAGTTCTACAACCAACATCATCATATAAAAGATCTACAGTTTAGAAGCTCACAGTGTATTTAAAACGTTTTTTTTTATTAAGTCTAAAATATTTTTTTTACTACCAACACAATTTTGGGGGAGCAGTGGATTCACAGCACTGACTCACGTATGATGGTGGACCATCTCTAACCAATAACAAAAGCTTTCCCCACTTGAAGGTGATATTTTGTCTTGACTAAGCCCTCACACATAAATATTCCAAATGCATTTAAAGAAGACTTAGGATTTTTTTTTTAAAGAATATAAACAAAATGCAATGACATCCAAATGTCACAACCCAATGTTCCCAATAGAATATTTATAATAAAGCAAATGCTCAAACTTAATAATAAGCTGAGATAACAGATGCCAGAGAAAAATCCATTACAATTTTAACAAAAGTGGTAAAACCTTTATCTGTACAAGTTCTTTTCTCTGGATTTCTCAGCTGATACATTTTATTATTATATTCAGATTGACAAAAAGCGAGAGAGCATGCTGTGAGGAGTGAGATGGCAGAGGAAAGGAGAGACAGTCCTGAGAGGAGAGAGACAGACAGAAGAAAAAAATTTGGACAGAAAAGCACTCCCTCTCACACTGAGACAAAAGCCATGTTTCCATCAACCTTTTTAATTACCATTTTGAAATATAACATTAGAACAGGTTGATGGATAGGCAGAATTCAAATTAACAACTTAAATTTTGTATAAATCTTTTAAGCTCTCTTGATTTTTAATTTTTCAAAAAACTGTAAATGCACTAAAGAGAAGGAAATATTTGTCGAATCAGTTCTGAGGTGGGAAACATTTACCTCACATGACTGATCAGCTGTTTCTGCTTCCTGATTGTTCCCATAATGCATGACTGGCATTATGGGTACATGTGGAACGACAAAGGCTACGTTCACACTGCAGCCTGAAGTGACCCAATTCCGATTTTTTTGCCTATTTGCGACCTGTATCTGATCTTGACTGTCTGAACAACACAGATCGGATTTTTTTAAATGCGACTCGGGTCGCTTGGATATGTGGTCCTGAATCCGATACGTATCTGATCTTTTCAAATGCGACCTATGTGTGTACGGCAAGGTCACATTTATCCGACCTACATGTCATTGATACTTGACAAACGTCACTAATGGTGGACCTGACTGGGCCAAAGAGGTTGGTTATGGTGCGGTAACAAGCACCTGTTGCAAGTCAATACAGCCCCACGGCAACACATTTACTCGCTGCTCTGGCCGCCGAAGATGTGTGTCTTTACGTGAGAACACTAAAGAGATCCGTTCAGACCCATATAAAGGTTGCCTTTGTCATTTAAAAATTATGAATGAAGTCCGTATCAGTAAAGCGGCTCACATTACTATCCCATCATTCCTGGCTTTTACTCCGCACCCACACGTTTCTCTGTACAGATGTTGCTGTTACTGCCCCACAAAAACGCCATTGCCAAAAATGTGGCTCTTTTCTTTTCGATCTCCTTAAAAAGATTGTGTTACTGGCTCCGGTTGGAGAAGACCTTAAGGAACGCCAGATACGCTGCAGCATTCCCATCCATGTTTACTTCCGCAAACAATTAGCACGCTTGCTACATGTGACGTCATCGCGTCCTCTACTGCGCATGCGGGACATTTAAATTGTATGAATGCAGTTCACACAGGACCTTTTTTTTTTTTAGGAACAATAATGGTTGATGGGGCTGCACAGTGGCGCAGTGGGTAGAGCTGTTGCCTTGCAGCAAGAAGGTTCTGGGTTCAAATCCAACCCTGGGTCTTTCTGCATGGAATTTGCATGTTCTCCCTGTGCATGCATCGGTTCTCTCCGGGTACTCCGGCTTCCTCCCACAGTTCAGAAACAGTCATGAGACTGTGGTCTCTCTAAATTGTCCTTAGGTGTGAGTGAATGGTTGTTTGTCTCTGTGTTGCCCTGCAACAGACTGGCGACCTGTCCAGGGTGCACCCCGCCTCTCACCCGGTGAACGCTGGAGATAGGCACCAGCACCCCCCATGACCCCATGTGGGATTAAGTGGGTCAGAAAATGGATGGATGGTTTGCAGACCCAAGGCAGTGGGCAGGTGTATGGGAGTAAAATAGCTCAGATTATTGGGGGATTAATCAAATACAGACATCATGTGTTTTACTCAGTGAAACACATGAAGGAAATTATACCAAAGGAAGATGTAACTTGCGAATCAAAAAGTGTTTAGAAAAATAGGAGCCGACAGACACAGATAATGTCCAGAGATTGAGAAAAACTGGCCAACATTTCAATGAAATCTGACTGATGAATGAAAAAAAAAAAAACAAGAGAGAAAGTCAACATGCTGATATTCAGAGTGAAGCTTTGACTGAAAAAAAGGCAGAGAAACAACACGTGGATCCTGAAATAATCCCAGCTTCCATCTTTAAAGGATTGGAAGAGGAAGAAGTTTCCAAGGAATCATTTAGAAGAGTTTCACAAAGAAACAGATTGAATCCATGAATGTGAAAACGTGTTTCTGAGTGAAAGAGACAGACATGAACAGACTGAACTATCTGTTCAACAGGGAGAGGCTTTCTCTGACAGGAGGAGACTCTTTAGACTCAATCAGCACAAAAACACTGAGGAACCATAATTGAACCAGAAGAACCCAAAGCCAGGAAGCAGAGGTTCAGTGAATGTGGTGTTGAAGGTGTGGAGGTGGATCAGTGAGTCAGAGGAGACTCTGTAGAAGGACAGAATACCAGCAGGACAGTCCACATACACTGCTGCTCTGTTAGAGACGGAGGAGGAGATAGATGTTTCTCTGTTATTGTGATAGACAGAGTAACCATGACGATCAGAGCAGAACAGACTCCAGGACTGATCATTATATCCAAACCAACTGTCATCACTGTCTCCTTTCCTCCTGATTCTTCTGTAACTCACTGATATATAAACTTCTCCTCTCCACTCGACCTCCCAGTAACAGCGACCAGTCAGACCAGTTCTACACAGCAGCTGAGGAAAATCAAATCTGTCTGGATGATCAGGATATGACTGAAGCTCCATCACATATGTCACCTTCCTGTTGTCTTCAGACAGTTTGAGTTTTCTGCTAACTGTGTTTGTGTCGATTGTGAGTTTACAGGAATCTGATGGAGAGAACAAAGACAATCCAGCTGCAGTTATTGATCATTTATTGACACTTTGATGATGACTCCTGAATGAGTGATGGACAGTTTGAAGATGGTTGAATGTGAGCTGCTTTGTTGTCATGAATCAAATGAAAAACACACTTACACTTCCTCAGACCTGGTGTCAACCATCGGACTCCAGCAGGCTCCACCCTGAAAGGAGGAGGGGGGTCAGACCATCAGTCTCTTTCAGCAGCAAACATGGACATTACATGTCTCTCAGACACACATTGTCCTACACTGAGAAAGGACCAGTCCAACATTTGGACACGTCCACTTGTTGTAAAAATCCAGAGAAAGAAAAAAGAGCTGAGAGCAGACAGACACGTGGGCTCCGATTATGATGATGATGATGATGATGATGATGATGATTATGATGATGAAGAAAACATTACAACCATGTTCAAAGTTTTCTATTCAAAGTCTTTGAATTAAAAAATTATTTTGCTTTTCAATATATTTTTTTATTTCTAATTTTGTTGATTGGTAGAGGGGAAAAGAGATGTTTGTCAGAGGTCTGTGATGATGGAAGCCTCTCCCTGGTTTGTGAGTCTGAGCTCAGAGATCAGATCTTTGATTCTTGTTTAAATCTTTGTTGAATGTGATGCAGCTTCTCATTTTTAATGTTTGTATTTCTGGATCTTCCAGTGTGGCCTCAGCAGATTTCCACAGGGCTCTTTAGTGTTTCACTCCTCCATCTGTGTGTGGTAGTGTGGATGGAACAGGGATCCAGAGTTGGTGTCAGTGTTTAGATTGATTGTATTTTAATGCTGATTATTAAATCAGGTGGAGCTTCCAGAAAGTTTGACTTAGTTTCCTGATGTCCTTTTAGGCTTCAGGCTGTTTCTTCAGGTTGTAACTGAGGGATTTCCTTTATCCTCTCTGTTGGAGCTTTTCCTCTGTTTGGACAAATGAGTTGTGCTACAGCACCACCAACTGTCCTCACTACATCCACTGCTTATAAATGTCGCAGATAATGACATGAAGCAATTTCTGGATATAAAAACACTTCCTAAATTAACAGATAGTCAAACAATGACCCTGGATTCACCACTGACAACAGTCGGAATTCAGGAAGCCTCTAAAAGCACGTTAAATAAAAAGGCTCCGGGTCCAGATGGATTTCCAGATGAGTTTTATAAAGAATTCTAGAATATTTTGGCATCAATGTGCCACGGAATGTTGCAGGAAATTCTGGAAAATGGCAGATTCCCAGTAAATATGAATTCTGTTACCATTAGTCTCCTGCTTAAGCCAGGCAAAGATCCTGTGTTTCCAATCAGCTATCGCCCCATATCCCTAATTAACATTGATAATAAAATAATCCGTAAAGTTCTTGCAAAATGATAAGATAAAGTCATTGCTCGGATAATACACATTAATCAAATTGGTTTCATTAAAGAATGGCAGTCATCAACAAATGCACACAGATTACTTAATTTAATAGATTATTGCTATGGTAAAAATACTGAAGCCAATATATTGTCTTTAGATGCAGAAAAAGCATCTGATAGAGTTAACTGGAAATTATTATCTGCTACTCTACATAAATTTGGTTTTGGAACTTTTTTATAAACTGGTTAAAAATGTATAGTTTCCTAACGGCATGTGTCAGGACAAATGACCAAACATCTTTCAGCTTTTGTCTCCAGAGGAGCACTAAACAAGGATGCCCGCTTTACCCCTCACTGTTTGTTATTTTTACTGAACCACTAGCAGCAACAATTATACAAATCAATGTGGTTAATGATATAAAATTAATAAAAATAGAGCATAAAATGAGTCTATATGCAGGTGATGTATTACTTTATCTCCAGCACTCAAACACCTCTTTCTCTCAAGTAATTATATTACTATAATCCTCAAAAGTCTCAGATTACTCTATAAATTGGTCTAAATCTTCAATTCTGCCAATTAACTACTCATTACAGAACCCTTTAGATTTACAACTATCAGGGAGTATTAAATAGTTTGATATTACTGTGTCATCTAAATTGGCAGATTCAACAAAGGCCCCATGAGCGTCTCTTCTCTTTATCTTGGGTGGGGGATGCAGATTCCCTGTGTTGGCCCCTCTTGGGCATCTAAGCTCTGAAGGTCCCTTCAGGCATTTGGTGTTTTGGTTCCCCTGGCATCTGGCTCGGTGCTTTATTGAGTATTTTTCTCATAGATAAACCTTACATACACAAGCACACTCTCACAAACACCTACAGGTGCTTGAATCCAGGTGCTTACACATTCACTTCTGTACAGAAAACCCCTATTATTATCTTCAGCTGTCACTTTATAGATTCCGTGTTAAAAAATACTTTATATTCTTCAGTGATGGTATCAAGGCTTGCTTGTTTGTACCCATAATACCTTATCAGTTGGTTTTGCTGTTCTTTTTATATCGATCTTTGCAGGTGAAGAAGCAGACTGATGTTGTATTGCTCTCTTTCTTTTTCCACCTCTTCTCTTTTTTCCTCTTCTACCTTTCTGTTTCAGTGTCCATTTAACATTAAATATTCTCTGCATAAATTCTAATAAAGCTTCCTGCATATGTAAATTAAGCGGAACACTATGGTGAAAGCAGTAAGGATCCACTTGTGAAAGCAAAATCTGTTGGGCTGTTTTTGGCATTAAGACAATTCTTAATGGCACACTCCAAGACAGGACACAAAAAAGATTAATCACTGGCTAAAAGTGCAGCAACAAGCGGCTAAGCAATGATCCGGCTCTCCCTAACACCTTAAACATCAACTTTGCAGGCTTTGACTCTCCAAGAAGCAGGGAGCCTGAACACCTTCCCCAGCCAGAGGAGCCTCTCATCCTGCAGCTCCACCAAGTGACTTCTTCCCTGAAAACGGTCAACACCAACATGGCCACAAATCCAGATATGGTTTCAGCCCAGAAGTAAATTGTGTTTTGACCAGCTAGCAGGGGTCTTTCTGGACATCTTCAAGCTCTCCTTGCAGCTCTCCACGGTTCCTAATGGAAATCATCCGTTACCGTGCCTGTCCCCAAGAAACCAACCATCACCATGGTCAATGATAATTGTCCCATCGCTCTGACCCCCATAATCATGAAGTGCTTCCAGAGGATCCCCCTGGAGTACATCAAGGACGCCATCCCTGCTGGCCTGGACAGCCTGTAGCTTGCCTACAGGGAGAAATGCTCTACGGAGGGTGCTGTCTGGTTAGTAGCTCTGATGGTCTGCAGCAGCCCAACACCTTTTTCAGGAGGTCCAGGAAGAGTGGGCTCCTCTCTACATAAGTGCTAAATACCTTCTATGGAGCTACCATTGAGAGTGTTTTATGTATCAGCATGAATGTATGGCATGGGAGCTACACAGTCCAGGAGGAGGGACTTAACACGGGTGGTGAGATCAGCGCAGGGGATTGTGGGATGCCTTCTGCAGGTTCTAAACTTAATTTATGCAGAACGAGTCCAAAGAAGGGACAGACGCATCTCCACTGATCCCACCCACCCAGGCAATGCACTGTTTGACCCTCTCCCATGAGGTAAATGCTTCAGATGCATCAAAGCCAAAACAAATAAGTTTAGAAACAGCTTCTTCCCAAGGGCTGTGAGGAAAAATGCCCCCTAATAGGAGACTTTGGTCCAAACAAATCAGAAAAGATCCAGAACAATAAACCCTCTAAACAAATTATTCTGATTGGACAATATACAAAACTCAGCAGTCTTAAGGTCGCACACTGTCAGGAAATACCACATAGACTGCTTCCAAAACTCAGCTTGTAAAGATCCTCACTGCTTACAGAAACACATATTTTACATCTCTTCTAACATGACTCAAAAACGCCTCCTGGTGGTGAGCCTGGAAACTGCCACACACTCCTGCCTTCACAACACCACTCGTCTATAGCAGCTATTTTAATTTACAGATCCTTAAGATTATGATTAGTGATCTTTGTATTTTTAAGTCTTTCTGCTCCAATCTTGCAAAAAGTCAGCCCACAGCTTTCCACTATTTTTGGAGGAACAGACCATCATGCTGAGCCTGCCAGGAATTGGATCATCATCTTTCCCCACTGTGGGACACTGCATTAAACTATTCCTAGTGATTCTTTAAGCTTGTTTAAATAAACTACACAATTATTCTGACTGGAAGTGATAAGAGGGAGATGGTTGGGTGTTCAATTTGGGGGTTCAATTAATCATATGGAGTCATAACTTAGTCTGATCAAACTCTGTCAATGTACCTATATAACTTCATTCCTCCATACCTGAGAGTTTCCAGTCTCCAGCGTGGATCCTTCAGTCCAGCCGACAGCAGCTTCACTCCTGAGTCTCCTGGATGATTGTAGCTCAGGTCCAACTCTTTCAGATGGGAGGGGTTGGAGCTTATTGCTGAGACCAGAGAAGCACAGCCTTCCTCTGAGACCAGACAGCCCGACAAGCTGCAGACACACAATTAAACATGTGATGTTGACATGAGAACGTAGGGTTCAAGGAACTGGAGCTCATGTGGTTTTAATGAATATATAATATAAATGAAACTGTTGGTGGGCAACTTAGTGACTAGGGATCCAAGGTAGTAGCATACTTTTCTTATATGGTAAGACTGCATAAAACAGTAGTGCTCAAGAAACTGCTGCTCACTCGGTTTTAACAAATAAAAATTTCAATATATTTTGTTCTGTAGTTGATAAAAAGTAACATGTGACACATTAAGGAGCTCCATGTGGCACAGTTGGTAACATTGTTGCCAGCAACAAGAAAGTATGCCCCAACACCTCTGGCGACCCCTAAAGGGATAAGCATGTTAGAAAATGGATGGATGAATGGTGACACATTAACTCCTTTTCCACTGGCTCAAAAACTTGGGGCTTTTCAGAGGCATGAGGCTTTGCAAATCATAGGTAGCGTTTCCATACACATTTACCCCCCCCCCCCCCCCCCCCAGTACTTCTCGGCTTTATCAGGGTTTGTTGAAGTGGTGGGGTTGCATGGGGTTTCATGCAGTAAGAAAAACTGCCACATGGAGTAACGAGATGAGCCGCGTGCAACTCTATCGATTTTATAATCTTAATTTATCACAAAAAGTTGTTTTAAGATCATTTTAAGTGAGAAAGTAAACCTCCAAACTTCCTCATTTCAGTCAGTTCATCAAGATTATGAGCCAATTCTAATTCTGCCCCAACTTGTTGGGAGCAGAGACCCACTGCAGTCTCTTGGGTTTCATTATAAGTGCACTTTACCTTACTCGTGATATTTGGAAATATTAAAGCTTCATATAGAAATCTTGTTTATTATTTAAACTATTTGGTGCATCTTGATGGTGTGATTTATGGCATGAATAACTGATTTATTGTTTGTTAATTATGATTTGTTTAAAGATAAATTTAAGTTTATTGTTATTTAGTATTTTAGTAATTTATGGTTCTGGTCTGATTTTAGGTCAGGTTTTTTGTGCCGTTTCTTTAACTGTCCATTGGATGGCGAGCTACCAGAGAACCACCAATACAGTGTGGTAGGAAAATGTTTTGTTCAAGCCTGGATCCTCTGAATTTGATTTTACAATGGACACTACCAACTGAAAACCCGGCACAACTGAACAGTTTTATTTTTTGGTCTTTGATGTTTTCTTTGAATTTGTATTTGAATTGTATTTTGTTGGGATATACTGTTTTCTTTCTCCCTTGAAATTACATTGATTTCTCCCTGTGTGTGTATTATATCTATTCATATCCATAAAAATTATAATATTATATAGCTCAATATGCATATGCACTTAATTTTTCTATAAGAGCATTAAGTATAGATTGATTCCATTTAGCAAGACATTCAGGCTGCACTGTTATAAAAGGCAGACATTGTTGATGATCAGTGTGGTGTGTGTGTTGGTGCAAGTTCTTAAATAAAGCCACCTCGAATGTAACCTATAGTCCTGCCTCTATATTCAACATTGAGCCTCCGCTAGCGAAAAGCTGACACAATATATTGAGGCAACATATGGTTGTCTGTAGATCAATAATGTTAATAAACTCCTAAAAAAGTATAAAACTTAATGTAACTGAAGTTTGTCTTTAATAATAATGGCTTGTTGTTATTTTTACCTTATTTTCAGCTCGTCTATTCTGGGTCTCTGAATTTTATTGAAGATGAGGTTCATGGATAGTTAAATTTAACATGTGCCATTCCAGAGAGAGAAGGAGCTGTGTCTGCTTGCATGATTTTTTTTGTTTCATCCTTTGTTTTGACTGCAGCTACATGTTGGGCTGAAAACCTTTTATATTGTTCTTAATTTTATATAGTTAAAAAGTGTGGCAATGTTGAAAGATTCTAGCTTTTAGAAACTATTGAGATAAATGTTTTTACATTTATAAAGGGATTCTGGGTATTCTTCAGAGCGATGGCTTTAAAAGGTTTTCATTGTGCAAAGGGGACATAAAAGAAAACAATTGAGAATCAGTCCTTGATGCTAGTCTGTGTTTGGTTTATAGTCATAGTGAATAAAGGTCAGACAAAAGTTAACAAATCTATCACTGAACTAACATTTCCATCATGTTTTAGCAGGTAATGGACATAAATCTGGTTTCAACAGGATGGAGAACTTTGTACCTGAGAGTTTCCAGTCTGCAGGTTGGACTCTCCAGTCCAGCAGAGAGAACCTTCACTCCTGAATCCTGCAGGTTGTTGTTACTCAGGTCCAGTTCTCTGAGACTAGAGGACTGGGAGCTGAGAACTGAGGACAGAGCTTCACAGCTTCTCTCTGAGAGGTTACAGCCACTCAGTCTGAGGAGACAGGGAGAAAAATCTGCTATTAAACAATTCATCATAAATATTGTTGATTTCTTTACAGTCACCAATGTTCTCCTTGGAAAGACTGATGGATCTGTCTGATTTTACACGTCTTTAGTTAACTGCTTTTAGAACACAAGGCTGTGTCTGATACCATGGCCAGCCTGTGATGACGGTGGCAACATCAGGTCTCTCAGTGACAGCAACATGTTGCAGAACCTGCACTAAGCTATGCTGTTTTCAGAACACAAGGCTGTGAAATGAGCAGGTTAAAGCAACCCAACCACTTGGTAAATCTAAAAAAATTATACGTCAATACAGTAATCTTAGCTAATGTTCTAAGGCCAATTTAGTCTGCATTGTAAATGCAGATGAATTTAGCTCTATTCTTTTGGTTTCACTAGGGACACCCAATAGGAAGAAAGCTTATTTTTGATTAATTACTATGATGGAGTGGTGGAGTAGACACTTTTATAGTTATAATAAATTAAATTTTTTGCAAGTACTTAATTTGTCAACTTTAAAAAACTCTGCAGAAGGTTCTGGCTTTAAGCTTTCAAACTGGACCTAAAATACCAAAGATGAATAGGTGGTCCCAGTAAAACCATGGTTCTGGTGTTTATGTAGCTTTGATCCCATTGATGGAGTCAACCTATGAAGCTGATATGTCTGAAGTCTGTCCTGAGTGTTAAAGTTTCTGTAGGTCTGCTACAATTTCCATTCTGCAATAATGAGAACTGGACAGTAGAGCAATGTTTTCCTGTAGTCCCTCCCCTGGTTTTTACAGCTAAAGAATCAGAGACATGAGCCTACAGCGCTGGATAACAGATTAACATCCTGGTCTGCAGGGAGCTGCTACCCATGTGTATGTGTCTGCTCAAAGGATCAGAAAGAGAATCCATGAGGGAGGTATGAAGGTGCAAAGTCCACAGATGGGGGTTATGCTTACAGCCCAAAACCATGCAGGACATTTGGTATTTGCCAGAGGACACCAAGATTGACAAATTCACCAATAGCATCCTGTGTTCTTCACAGATGAAACAGGTTCACACTGAGCACACGTGACAGACATGACTGAGTGTGGAGATGCTGTGGAGTCCAGTAGTTAGATAATGCGTTATTCAAGTCTGGGAGGAGATCCCTTAGGAGACCATCCGCCACCTCATCAGGAGCTGGCCCAGGCGTTGTAGGGAGGCCCTTTAGTCATATGGAGGCCACACACACACACACACACACACACACACACACACACACACACACACACACACACACACACACACACACACACACACACACACACACACACACAACTGAGCCTCATTTAGACTTGTTTTAAGGACATTACATCAAAATCAGATCTGCCTGTAGTGTGTTTGTCCACTTTAATTTTGAGTGTGGCTCCAAATCCAGACATCCATGGGTTAATGGGTTACCTGCTATAATTCATTTCTTTTTGATGCTGCACCTGTTAGAAACCCAGAGCTGAATGTTTAAAATCAGCACAGAAAATACAGCAGAGAAGAGGGAGGCTAACTTTTAGTTACTGAGTCCTACTGGCTCCAGCAGATGTTATATTTTCTGTCTACATGTAAAACTGGACCGGCTGCAGGAATGAGAAGCAATCTGGTGATCTGAAGGAGCCTTTATTGTGTTAAGTAATGAATAAATATTCTGTTTCCCACTGAACTAGGAACCATATATTTTTGCAAATCCTTGATGCAAATCCATCTAGAAGCTTTCAGAGAGGGTTCCTGCTGTTTTCCATCCTAGCTAGAGCTTTTAGGTTTACCTGTAGCTCAGGTGAAAGTCCCTCTGCTCTCTGTTCCTCATGGTGGTGATGGTTTTTAGAAGAAACCTTCACCTCTGGTCTTGCTGGTTGAATAATGATTAGCTGTAGCTGATAATTAGCCCATTCTGAGTCAGCATTTAGGTTTAGAAAGTCCAGGCCTTCTAAATCTTCCTAAATGTGACAACAGCGCCCCCTGCTGTTTGGTCTGTACCTTTGGTCAGTAGAAAGACTAGGAAGGGATTATCTGTGATCCTCAGAGCAACAGCTTTACTGCAATAAGGTAACATATTGTTGTCTGTAGATGACTAATGTTAATAAAAATTCTAGAAAATTATAAAACTTAATGCAACTAAAGTTTGTCTTTAATATCAATAGCTTGATATTATTTTTACCTTATTTTCAGCTTGTCTATTCTGGGTCTGAATGTTATTGAAGATGAGGTTCATGGATAGTTAACATGTGCCATTCCAGAGAGAGAAGGAGCTGTGTCTGCTTGCATGATTTTTTGTTTCATCCTTTGTTTTGACTGCAGGTACAAGTCGGGCTGACAACCTTTTATTATGTTCTTAATATTAAATAGTTTAAAAGTGTGTCAATATTGAAAGATTCTAGCAGTTAGAAACCATTGAGATATATGTTTTTACATTTATAAAAGGGATTCTGGGTAATCTTCAGAGTGATGACTTTAATGCATTAAAACAGAAAAGTATAAAAGTTACATTTTTGACCACTTTTGTTGAGATAGTAGTCCTGAAAAGTTTTCATTGTGCAATTGGACACAAAAGAAAACAACTGAGAATCGCTCCTATATGCTAGTCTGGGTTTGGTTTGTATTCATGGGGAGACATAAGTTTGATGTATTATTATTATTAGTTGCATTGAACGAGAAAACTATAAAAGTTATTTTTCACTCATTTGTTGGAATAAGGGTCTTGAGGGGGCACCAAAGAAAACATTGGAGAATCACTCATATATGTTGAAACTGTGCCTGGTTTCTATTCATAGGGAATAAAAGTCAGACAAAAGTTAACAAATCTATCAGTGAACTAACATTTCCATCATGTTTATAGCAGGTAATGGACAGAAATCTGGTCTCAACAGGATGGAGAACTTTGTACCTGAGAGTTTCCAGTCTGCAGTTTGGACTCTCCAGTCCAGCAGAGAGAAGCTTCACTCCTGAATCCTGCAGGTTGTTGTTACTCAGGTCCAGTTCTCTGAGACTGGAGGACTGGGAGCTGAGAACTGAGGACAGAGCTTCACAGCTTCTCTCTGAGAGGTTACAGCCACTCAGTCTGAGGAGACAGGGAGAAAAATCTGCTATTAATACAATTCAACAGAAATATTGTTGATTTCTTTACAGTCACCAATGTTCTCCTTGGAAAGGTTGATGGATCTGTCTGATTTTACACACCTTTATGTTGCCCTTTGTTGTGAACAGGTTCATTATAAATAATCTGAAGCAACATGAATCAATATTTACTTCATTATCAGATTTCTCTCTATCAGAAATAAAAGCAGCAACAATCTGTGTCCTTACAGAGCTTTGTTGGAGGCTTTAACCACTGGCAGCAGCCTCAGGAGAACCTCCTCTGAAGCAGAGAATTTCTTCAGGTCAAACACATCCAGATCTTCTGCTGATGTCATTAAGATGAAGATCAGAGCTGACCACTGAGCAGGAGACAGTTTATCAGTGGAGAGACTTCCTGATCTCAGGGACTGTTGGATCTCCTCCACCAGAGAACGATCATTCAGTTCATTCAGACAGTGGAACAGATTGATGCTTTTCTCTGCAGACACATTCTTACTCATCTTCTCCTTGATGTTCTGAACTGTTTTCTGATTGGTCTGTGAGCTACTTCCTGTCTGTGTCAGCAGACCTTGTAGGAGTCTCTGATTGGTCTGCAGTGAAAGTCCCAGGAGGAACCGGAGGAACAAGTCCAGGTGTCCATTTGGACTCTGTAAGGCCTGATCAACAGCTCTCTGATGAAGAGACTTTAGTTTAGGTTTCTTAGAAAATGAAGACTTCTTAGATGTTTGTGTTTCTTCCATCAGGTTGACACCAGAGTTGATGAAGGTCAGGTGAACATGAAGAGCAGCCAGAAACTCCTGAACACTCAGATGGACGAAGCAGAACACCTTGTCCTGGTACAGCCCTCTCTCCTCTCTAAAGATCTGTGTGAACACTCCTGAGTACACTGAGGCTGCTCTGATATCGATGCCACACTCTGTCAGGTCTGATTCATAGAAGATCAGGTTTCCTTTCTGCAGCTGATCAAAAGCCAGTTTTCCCAGAGACTCAATCATCTTCCTGCTCTTTTTACTCCAGTGTGGATCTGTTGCAGCTCCTCCATCATACTTGACCTTCTTCACTTTGGTCTGAACCACCAGGAAGTGGATGTACATCTCAGTCAGGGTGCTGGGCAGCTCTCCTCCCTCTCTGGTCTCCAACACGTCCTCCAGAACCGTAGCAGTGATCCAGCAGAAGACTGGGATGTGGCACATGATGTGGAGGCTTCTTGATTTTTTCAAGTGGGAGATGATCCTCCTGGCCTGCTCCTCATCTCTGAACCTCTTCCTGAAGTACTCCTCCTTCTGTGGGTCAGTGAACCCTCTGACCTCTGTCACCATGCCAACACACTCAGGAGGGATCTGATTGGCTGCTGCAGGTCGTGTGGTTATCCAGAGGCGAGCAGAGGGAAGCAGTTTCCCCCTAATGAGGTTTGTCAGCAGAACATCCACTGAGGTGGACTCTGTAGCATCAGTCAGGATCTCCTGGTTCTGGAAGTCCAGAGGAAGTCGACTCTCATCCAGACCATCAAAGATGAACAGAACCTGGAAGTGTTCAAAGCTGCAGATTTCTTTGGTTTCAGTAAAGAAGTGATGAACAAGGTCCACCAAGCTGAACTTTTTCTCTTTCAGCACATTCAGCTCTCTGAAGGTGAATGGAAATATGAAGTGGATGTTCTGGTGGGCTTTGTCTTCAGCCCAGTCCAGAGTGAACTTCTGGGTTAAGACTGTTTTCCCAATGCCAGCCACTCCCTTTGTCATCACTGTTCTGATTGGTTGATCTCTTCCAGGTGGGACTTTAAAGATGTCTTCTTGTCTGATGGTTGTTTCTGGTCTGTGTGGTTTCTTGGATGCTGTTTCAATCTGTCTGACCTCATGTTCCTCATTGACCTCTCCAGTCCCTCCCTCTGTGATGTAGAGCTCTGTGTAGATCTGGTTCAGAAGGGTTGGACTTCCTGCTTTAGCGATCCCCTCAAACACACACTGGAACTTCTCCTTCAGACCAGATTTAAGTTTATGTTGACAAACTGCAGCGAAATGTTCTAAATGAACAGAAGAAATGAAATCAGGAAGGAAACCAAATGATCTTCTGAAGATGATGTGAATAAATGTGATTCCATCTCTTCAAACATCAGTAAATGTGTGATTTATCCATCAGGTTAAATCTTTGTAGAAATCCTCTTACTGCTCTGCAGACGGTCAGCCAGCTCCTCCTGCTTCATCCTCCTCAGGAAGTTCAGAGTGATCTTCATCAGTGCCTCTCTGCTGCTCCTTCTCTGCTCTTCATCCTCACCTTCCAGCACCTCCTCATCCTCTCTCTGACTCTCTGAGCAGTCTGGGTTATCTGGACTCAGAACCTTCTGGATCTTCTTCATCTCGTTCTTCACAAAAGTGACAATGTTGTCCTCCAGCAGCTGGAACAGAATAATATATGAAGGACACATCAGACTGAGATCATGGATCCAAACATCAGAACCATGTTGGACAGACTGATGATCCACTGGTCCACAAAGTCCAGCATGGAGATGATTGAACAGAACCGATGGAAAAGTAGTTGTTGTACATGTACAGACCATAAATATGGAGTCCAGCTGGGTTTGATGCTGCCGGGCAGATGGACCTCTGGGAACCTCTGAGTTCTGCTGGTCCACTCTGTGGAGGAACCAGAACAATTAGGAAGGAAGTAAATATTCATCCAGCAGTTTTCACAGATGAAATGACCAAGAGCTTCACAGTAAAAGTCCTTAAAACAGAAAAACTGAGCATCAAATGAACATGATACAAAGAAGTTAAAAAGAGGAAGATGAACTAAAAGGATGAAGACCAGAACCACCAGAACCTCCCAGTAGACATTTTAAAAAGTGGGTCTTGAACTGGGACTTCAAACTGTCCACAATGTCAGCAGATCTGATGCTGGTGGGGACAGTGACCCAGAGCTTGGAGACAGTGGAGGTGAAGGTTCTGTCCATACAGGTCTTCAGGACAGTGTGTTGGACATCCAGCAGGTTCTGATGACTAGATCTGAGGTGGTGTGGACCTGGAGGAGGTCTGAGATATGTGGCTGTGTGTCCATGTAAGGTTCTGTCCTGGATGTGATGGTGAGGATTTTAAAATGGATCCTGTAGGTCCCTGGAAGCCAGTGAGCTCACATTATATCTGTCCACACAGAGACAATCAGAAGGTAAAGGTCCATGAAGGACATCTGGATGTGAGCAGAGAACCAGAGGATCCAGGTAGTTGGAGATGTTTAATGTTCCTGCTGATCCACTAAGAACTAGCAGAACCTCTGATGGTCCACTTCAGCTCAGCTTGGTTCCACCAACCACATGATGAAGCTTTCCTTCCCTCCTGAACTGCTCTCACAACGCACACAGGAACCAAGTCTTGATGGGTCAGACTGGCTCTACCAGCTATTTCCCAGCGGGTCGTGGAAATGTGATCCACTGTTAGTCTGACATGGAGCCAGGAAGCAGCAGAACCTCCTGATCAGCATCAACACTCCAGACATGAAGACATGAAGGTGTTTTCATCAGAACAGGGCAGCTGATTTCTGGAGATAACGGATCAAACCTCTGTCTGCAAATAGAACTGGAACATCTGAGAGCTCACTGGGAGGAACTGGGTTTCTGTTCTTGGCTCTTAAAGAAATGTAACGGGTCATTTCCAGAACCTCAGACCCAGACTGAGGAGACCGGTCCATACTAGGGGTGGTGATTGGCTAAAATATCACAACATGATTCCTTGCAGTGAAATCAGGATTTTATTAGTTTCCCAAAGTAACAATAAAACTGTTGAAGAAAAATCTAGAGAAGCATTTAGACCAGAGCATTTCTAGACCCATTTTAATGAGTTGCTGCAGTTCTGCTAACTTGTCTGAAGCTCAACTGAAATGTAATAAATCCATTGAGATATTTAAGAGCTGAAGAACAGCTGCAGCTCTAAACTCCTGTGAGGGAACAACACCAAGTCTCTGGTTCTGATCCCAGTGATTGTTCCAGCTCCAGCTGAGAAGAACTGAAACTCTTCATCACTAAAACTGAGGAAGACTTTCAGATACGATGACAAAACGGTTCAGGAACAAAGAAAGAAAGTCCAGTTGGTTCCATGTTGGATTTGATTCAGTCACTATGAATATGGGAGAGGGACTAAAGAGTCCTGTTAGCTCATTAACATGGAACAGAACCAATCAGAGTGAGCTCCAGTCCAAACTAAATCTTTGACTTTAAGCAGAGAAAAGTGTTTAATGATGGTGACTAATCAATGAGGCCCAAAAGCAAACAGATCAGAGCTGTTAAACATGATGTAGCAGCATCCAGGACGCCTCCAACAACATCCATTCTTTCCACTTTCACTGCTGTGGTTCTGGAGAACATCCAACACACACCGCTTCACATATGAACATAGAAATGTGGGGAAAAGAGCTGAGCTCACGTTAAACAAATGTTGGAATAAAAACATTTCAGACTGACTCAGTTTCCACAGTTACAGCAGTTAGATACAGCTCACCTCTCTGAGGATGCGGGTGTAGAAGGTTTGAAGTCAATGAAATGATTCTTTGACCAGTCGCTCTTAAAGGACACACAGCTGGGTTCTGGTTCTGGTTGATGTTTACGAACCATTCTCTTAAAAAACCTGTCAGAAAAAAATAATTACAACGCATTTTGTAGAGTTTTACTTTAAATACATTTTAAATATGACTGATTATTAAATAAAGAGTTGGGAGACATAACAGAATGAGATAGTTCATAAACTTGATGTTCTAAATGGTTCCCATCAGAACCGATCCAATCCTCCACCATGTTCCTGATCATTGATCCTCCTGAATAAAGTCCATCCTTGTTTCTAGAGCAGAAAGAGCTGTTTCTGAGACAAACATGTTGGTTAGAAATGACTGAGAGAACAGTTTGATGTTAGTGTTGAGCTCTGACATGGAGGAGAATCCTGAGTCCTTTTCACTCGGACCATCAAGGAGGTTCTGATGGAGCTTCATTAAGTCTTGGTGTTGTATTTGTAACGTACTGAGGTGGAACCAAAGCTGATCCACTGCTGAGTCCAGAATAGAGGTTGTTCTAGACGCCCGATCAATAATGAAGTGAAGCAGCTGATGCCCACTAGTCAGAACTGACAGTTTTCTCCATTTTAACCAGAATCACTGATTAAAATCATGATGTGATGACTTGTCAGCTTCATTTATTCACACAAAAGAAATTTATCCTAATTTGAATGAAAAACTGAACTTGACTGCATTGTTTTCTAACCAAGATAATCTTAAATTGAATCTAAATGATGAAACTGAATCGACAGTAAATTTCTGTCTAAACTGGATGTTTTGTAAAGTGTCTCAAGACGACATCTGCTGTGAATCAGAGCTTTATTAATAAACTGATGTGAACCAAAGCTGCTCTAGTAGCTACAACCTACAACCATATTAGGCTCCATGATGGTGGATAGAATATAATTTCTAATTAGAATCAGACGTTCTTCCACTAATCATCTCCTGATCTCTCCAGTATCTACTGTTCTTGATGTGTTCTGGGTTTACACAACCTTTTAGTCTGACTGATCCAGACTAGATGCCTGCACAGGCCTAAAATTTCAGGCCCGGCCTGGCCTGGACCCCTGGCAATCAGGCCCTAACCCGACCCGACCCGACAAATTAAGCTATTAATGTTTTATCATTCTCTTCCTTTTATCTCTTCTTTCTGTCACCTCTTCTTTCTTTTTTTTTTCTTTTCTTGTTTTTCTTTTATTCTCCTACTTTCCCATTGTAGAGTCCATATAATTTTAAATTCTCCCTGCAGGAATCACAATAAAGCTATTTACATGCACAAATCAAGCGGAGCATTATGGCGAAAGCTGTTTGCTCCACTTGTGAAAGTAAAATCTGTCGAGCTCTATTTGGCATTAAGATACCAATTCTTATTGCCACATTGCTAGACAGGACACTGGGGAAAAAAAATAAAAAATAAAAATTAAGCTATTAATGAGCCCGAACCTGAGCCCGACTACAAGGGTCCGCTATTTAGACATGACTGTTTCCCGACACTTCGGTCGCGTAATAGTTTCTCAGAAAGCCGACTCGAACAATTAAACAAATAATACTTTTAACACACGATTAACCCTTGCAAAGACAAGCGTTTATACATTTAATTAGACCTCAATGTCGAAATAACGGGATGTCATTGTCGGAAAAGCAGCATGTAACGGACCGCCAGGATATATTATGACATCGGTAAATCTATGCGCCACGGGAGTAGATAAATGAGCAGCACACATGAGCTCCTTGTCCATAGCCAACTTATAATGCACCGTGTAAATAAATAAAGGAATGAATCGCTTTGAATTGAATATTTATTAAATTATTATTTTAATATTTAACAATCAAATAAATCTCTCCGGGTACTCCGGCTTCCTCCCACAGTCCAAAAACATGACTGTTAGGTTAATTGGCTTCTTCAAATTGTCCTTAGGTGTGAGTGTGTGTGTGAAAGGTTATTTGTCCTGTTTGTCTCTCTGTGTTGCCCTGCGACAGATTGGCGACCTGTTCATGGTGTACCCCGCCTCTCGCCTGGTGAACGCTGGAGATAGGCACCAGCAACCCCTCAGGACCCCATGAGGGATTAAGCGGTTTGGAAAATGGATGGATGGATGGACAATCAAATAAATGTATTGCTCACCTAATAAAGGCAACAAGTGCAAAGTAGGCTAGACAGCTTCCAACACAACAGTCTATAACCGCCTAACAAAATAACAGCAAACACTCACGTTCTTTGAGTTGCAGGTCCATCAAAAAAAACAGGCAAAGGCAAACCTATTTACAGTCCATCGATTGTTCATTTCGTTGCGCTGTGCAGGAAAAGAATCGCGTCCACGGTAGATGGCTTTATCGAGGTCCGCCTCACTTCCAGCGTCCGGCCCGCGGACAGTGACAGATTTTGACGGGGTTTTGTTTAGGCCTATTATGACGTGCTGCGTAGCGTCTGCTTCAAAAGAAAAAGAGAAATAAAAAGCTGTGCGCGTGAATGTTTTTCTGACCTGACCTAACTGAAAAATCATGAATACATAAAACCAGCGTTATCAGTGTCAAGCCCGGGCTATTCATTGAATTTAAGGCCCGTACCCGGCCCGAATTTGCATATTGTGTCGGGGCCCGTCGGGTACTGACGGGCTTGCAGGCCTCTAATCCAGACTGCAGGTAGGGGGCTGTTTCTACTATGAGACCAGAGGTCAGCTGGAGGGAAATGCAGGAAATGTGTTGGAAGTTGGTCCGTTTCTCACATCCAGACACTTTTAGCAGAATTACCCCCCAATGTGGTGGAGAGGTCACAATAAAAGCTTCTTTCCACAAGCTGTGATGATTTTAAACATAAAAGTTTGAGGATGTATTTAAGTACACATTTGAATTCATCACACACAGATACCACCTATTTCCCAGCGGGTCGTGGAAATGTGATCCACTGTTAGTCTGACATGGAGCCAGGAAGCAGCAGAACCTCCTGATCAGCATCAACACTCCAGACATGAAGACATGAAGGTGTTTTCATCAGAACAGGGCAGCTGATTTCTGGAGATAACGGATCAAACCTCTGTCTGCAAATAGAACTGGAACATCTGAGAGCTCACTGGGAGGAACTGGGTTTCTGTTCTTGGCTCTTAAAGAAATGTAACGGGTCATTTCCAGAACCTCAGACCCAGACTGAGGAGACCGGTCCATACTAGGGGTGGTGATTGGCTAAAATATCACAACATGATTCCTTGCAGTGAAATCAGGATTTTATTAGTTTCCCAAAGTAACAATAAAGCTGTTGAAGAAAAATCTAGAGAAGCATTTAGACCAGAGCATTTCTGACACATTTTAATGAGTTGCTGCAGTTCTGCTAACTTGTCTGAAGCTCAACTGAAATGTAATAAATCCATTGGGATATTTAAGAGCTGAAGAACAGCTGCAGCTCTAAACTCCTGTGAGGGAACAACACCAAGTCTCTGGTTCTGATCCCAGTGATTGTTCCAGCTGCAGCTGAGAAGAACTGAAACTCTTCATCACTAAAACTGAGGAAGACTTTCAGATACGATGACAAAACGGTTCAGGAACAAAGAAAGAAAGTCCAGTTGGTTCCATGTTGGATTTGATTCAATCACTATGAACATGGGAGAGGGACTAAAGAGTCCAGTTAGCTCATTAACATGGAACAGAACCAATCAGAGTGAGCTCCAGTCCAAACTAAATCTTTGACTTTAAGCAGAGAAAAGTGTTTAATGATGGCGACTAATCTTTTTTTTTTTTTTTTTTTGCCACATTGCTAGACAGTGTCCTGTCTAGCAATGTGGCAATAAGAATTGATATCTTAATGCCAAATAGAGCTCGACAGATTTTACTTTCACAAGTGGAGCAAACAGCAAACAGTCCCCTGACTCCTGCCTCTGTGCTCGGGGAAGGCGGGTCTTTGGTTCTCCACAATCACTATCGAACTATTTCCTTCTGGATAATTTTCACCTAAACTAGTGCACTCTCACAAACTCCTACAGGTGCTGGGTCCCAGTTATTAAATGTTCACTTACATACAGAAAGGCTATAATCTATTTATTTATTTTCTTTTACTTTCTTTTTTAGGTATCACATTACACATGTCAGCTTAAATAATAATACATATGATTTAGCAATGGTATCAAGGTGTTACACGATTGTATCTGTTGCTTTACGTCTGTTGGTTGTGCTGTTCTTTTTGTGTCTCTTTCCAAGTGATGGAGCAGACAGAGGACGTTTTATCATTCTCTTCCTTTTATGTCTTCTTTCTTTCACCTCTTCTTTCTTTTTTTTCACTTCTTGTTTTTCTTTTACTCTCCTACTTTCCCATTGTAGTGTCCATATAATTTTAAATTCTCCCTGCAGGAATCACAATAAAGCTATTTACATGCACAAATCAAGCGGAGCATTATGGCGAAAGCTGTTTGCTCCACTTGTGATGGCGACTAATCAATGAGGCCCAAAAGCAAACAGATCAGAGCTGTTAAACATGATGTAGCAGCATCCAGAACGCCTCCAACAACATCCATTCTTTCCACTTTCACTGCTGTGGTTCTGGAGAACATCCAACACACACCGCTTCACATATGAACATAGAAACGTGGAAAAAAGAGCTAAGCTCACGTTAAACACATGTTGAGATAAAAACATTTTAGACTGACTCAGTTTCCATAGTTACAGCAGTTAGATACAGCTCACCTTTCTGAGGATGCAGGTCCTGAAGATTTGAAGTCAAGGATGGCATCCACTGACCTGTCGCTCTTAAAGGACACACAGCTGGGTTCTGGTTCTGGTTGATGTGTTTGTGTCGGTGTCTTAGGAATCCTATCAGAAAAAAAACTTATAACACATTTTGTATCATTTTACTTTAAACACATTTTAAATAGGACTGATTATTAAATAAAGAGCTGTGAGACACAGCAGAACCAGACATTTCATAAACTTGATGTTCTAAATCAGGGGTGTCAAACTCATTTTGGTTTAGGGGCCGCATTCAGCTTAATGGTTCCCATCAGAACCGATCCAATCCTCCATCATGCTTTGTAAAGTTTCTCAAGACGACATCTGGTGTGAATAAGAGCTTTAACACATGGTTGACTGTAACTGGCCGGTTGCCAGTTCAATCCCCTGCTCCAAGGGTCGCAGTGTCCTTTGGCAAGACACCTCACGCTTATTGCCTGCTTGTAGTGGTCAGCGAGCCCGGTGGTGTAGATGTGTGGTTCGCTCCAGTCCTGACGTTCAGGATATGGATGTATGAATGACTGATTTTAGTGTAAAGCACTTTGTGGTTCTTGGACTTGACAAAGCGCTGTACAAGCACTTTAACATTTCTAAATAATAAAATAAGTGTTTTGTGAGTTTATATATTCACACAATAGAAATTCATCTTAATTTGAATGAAGAACTGGACTGTTGATCTAGGTTATATTTAGACAGAAAATAAATGTAAAGATTCTCCCATAAATGTCTGATCAGCCGTCCTTCTTTCTAGGATGAATAATGTTGAACACATGTTGGTCATCAAGGTCCAGGAAATGTTCTGGAAGTTGGTGAGTTTTTCCAGATGTGTCCTGCTGGAACCCAGAGCTCTAAGCAACAGGCTGGTGTCACTCAGCTGGTTCTGCAACACTGACTTGCTGTTTATCAGAACCCACTGGTACCATGCTGAGCTGCTCTGTTCAGTCTGGATGAAGCAGCAAAGAGGAACAGCAGAAGCTTCAGGACCACTTGGTCTCTTTTGACCTGATATAGTGAGAAAGCTGTGTGAAAAGGGCTCTGGACACTTAGAGATGCTGATCTCACCTCTGAGCGTGGCTCTGGCTCTCAGCTTCCCCACACAGAGTGGTTTCAGAGGGAGGGACTCCCTCCTCTCTGTCCTCACACTGATCCATGCTGCTGAATTCACATCCACATCAGCTCACACACACTTTCTACCTTCACCTGCAGAGGAAACACAAATCATTCATCTGCACATCAACTCTGATCATCCTTTACATCATTAGTGCTGGAAAAAGATCAGCTGCTCCTCCTCTGATTGGCTCTTCTTCTCTGCTTCATATCAGTGTCAGTTGAATGCAGTCAGACAGCAGTGAGAGGCAGAGGAAGCTGCCATCAGCTGCTGTACTTCTACTATCAGTCCACTAGATGGAGCCATGGAGCAACATTTCATCCACTGACACTGATTCACTCTGACTGAACATCAGCAACTATTTTATTTCACAATCATCAAACTCTACAAGTGGATTATCTGCTGCATCAAAGATGAACTATTTAATAATGTGACTGAATTAAACACATTATAACATTGATGTCATTTTATTTTGAAAGGACTCACAGGAAGCAGCAGGAAGCTGTTGTGTCTGACCTTAATGGGAGACTAGAGTTTGATTCCTGCTCCAAATCTCATAGAAAAGCTTAGATTTCCATATCTGCTCCACTCAGAAGTAAAAACATTAGATCTCTGATAAACATTCAAGTTTGTTCTTGATCAGATTATGTTTACACATCTGACATGTTTTTAATGCGTTTTTATATATTGATTTATACCTATTTATTTTAATTTCTTCAGTGGAATATTTGGTTCCCTTGCTAGGTTAAACTCTAGAGGACTCAGACCCACTTTTATTGGTTTTAATGTGACTATTAATAAACCGGACCTTTGACTGTTGGACCTCCTGAGTGATCTAAGGAGCTGTAATCTGTCGAGTCAGCAGCAAACTGATTGGTTGTTAGAACCAGATGGACTCTGACCCGGCACACCCCTCATATAAAATATATTCACAGTGTAAACATCAGCTGCTGGTGCTGAAGAAGAAGATTTTCTCACATTTACCAAAATGGAGCCAGAGCCAGAGAAGTGGAGCCACAGTGAAGTCCGGGCTTTATTGGACCTGTGAGCAGCAGGAGAAAAACAACATGAGGTTGAAACAATGGAGGCTAAAAGTGAGACACCTGAAGCAGGATCATAAAGATCAAAGGTCACAATAACCAGAGTGGATGAGATAAGAAGAGCAGTAAATGGTTTATTTCCCTGAACTCGGTTCTGAGGCGTCAGCAGCTTTTAATCCCAAAGTCCAACAGAGATAAAGTGGAACCAGATGATTGGACCTGGATCCGTCTCTGATGTTCAGACTAGAAACTAGCTGCACATGAGGATGAAAACAGACTAAATCAGGGTTTACCACAGATGGTAGATGGACTTCTGTCAGCCTTTGTTAAAGGTCCAAACATCCAGAACCACAGCAGGTTCTAGTAGCTATGATCCAGTACAGTGAACTAACTGGTTCTGATGCTCTGCTGCTGTTCACTCATTTCTACATTCAGCCATTCATCACTGGTCAACATTCACTTCTAGATGAGCTGCTTCATTTCTTGGGTTCTGGTCCAAACTTTAGTCATTTAATCAGGATGTTTTATCCAGATAGTTCTAGAGCAGCATCCCGGACTCCTGGAAGGACTTCTGGGTTTAAAATAAGCTGCAACATTCAGCCAGGAGACCCAGTTCCTCCAGAATCATTGATTTTAGCCACAGTTTCTCTCTCTGCTCATTAAAATAATCAGAACTCAGTAATATCACAGTTTTTCTAACAGCAGATTAAACTCAGTCCCAAAGCTGATGATGCTTCTGTGTTAATAAACAGCAGCTCCATGGTCCACATGACTGGTACCGTTGGGTCCAAAGCATCAGGAAGATCTCTCAGCACCAAGAAAAGGGAACTACTTCCTGTTGACACCAGCTCAGACTCCTCTGCTTCATCAGCTGGAGCTGAAGTTCAGAACTTTGGATCAACAGGTTCTCAGAGTTCTGCTAGAAGGAGGACCAGAACATGTTGAGCTGTAGAGCAGATATGAGACCATGCCTCAGCCTCTGCTTCAGAACCGACCCACTAGATCTGGTCGGGTAGTTCAGTGTGAAGCAGCAGGCCTCTCCAGGTCCATTTCTCCATGCTGATCCCTTCCTGTGTCACTAACAGCATTAAAAAGCAAACTCACTTCTTTTAGTTTTTATGCAGAAATCAAAGCATCAGAAGATCCCAGCTGGTGACAGAGTTTAAGAAGGTGGACATCAGAGCCTTGGACCTGAAACTGGACCAGAACCATTAATATTAACTGGATCAGAACCAGTTTGAGCTCCAGATTCTCTGTGGTTTCATGAACAAAGATCTTTGTTTGATGAAACTTTAGTTTGAAACATGAATTTAAGGAAAACTATGTTCCCAACAAGTTATTGAACTCCTCAGACTCTTCATTTAGGAAATAAAATACTAACTAATAATTGTCCCTCATAGGTCAAAGACGGTGGAACAACAGACTGATCACTTTTAGCAGAAAATCAACCTTTAAGTCTGATTCCTGGAGATATTATTGTTTTATTGATAGATTTATTGGATCCAATGTTAAACTTTTGGATCATCTGACTTTTAATGAATTCAAATCTAAAATATCGATTCGGAAAACTTTAAAGCTGTTAACATTTCCTGGTCTGATTGGACCCACCTTTAGGTCTTCTGCTGTTCTTCAATCTGCTCTCTGAACAGCAGATATTTTACAGCTGCCATAAACAACAGGCTGGAGAAATATCAGAACCAGAACCTCAGAAGTTCTGCTTCAGTCGCTCTGAATTTATCAAATCAACCATCGTTCTTAAAGGGACAGAAACACATTTTAAGACAATCCACAAAGTTTAAGGAGCTGCAGAACCTCTAAAGAGACGGTTCAGGTTTCAAGTGGACCTTTGTAACTTTAGCAGAACAGCAGCAGAACCTTTAGATCACATGTTTTTCTCAGAGTCCAGAGTTTCTGGTTGGAGGTTAAAAGGTGGTTTTAACTCAACATGAAGGACGTTCCTGTCTTTAAGCTCCCAGATATTTAGATTTTAGACGGATCATCTGGAGCCGTGAAGCTCTGATTGGGTCGACAGAGTTCTGCTCATCTAAACATCACATCTGAACATCAGCTGTTCATCATGTTGTTTGGTTCCAGTTCATCAATAATCTAATAATCCTGTAGATTAGTCTTCAGACAGCAGAGATGAAACTTTGAGCGGAAATCAGAAGTGAACATGTTCTCCAGACATCAGAGAGCAGAAACAAAGAGGAAAGTTCCTCAAGACAAAATTCTGGTAGGAAACAAAGCAAACTTACAGTTTGTTCAGACGGTCCAAAGTGCTGAAGAACAAGATGTGAACCACTGAGACACAGGTGAGCTGCTACCTGGAAGGAGGCGGAGCTTCAGCTGTGATGGAGGTGGGACAGGTAGGAGGGCGGGGCAGCAGCAGGAGCAGCAGTGGAGTTCCTGGAAGCTTCAAGGTTCAAAGTTTCTGTCTTATCTTCAAGGAGCAGTTTGGTTTGCAGCTGCCAGGAAGACATCAGGACAGAAAACAACACTCACTAAACACCAGCTTCATTTCCTGGTTCTCCTGCAGAACACTGAGAGCTGCTGGAAGCGGCTGCTTCTCCATGGTGGCAGTGTGTAGCTGCGTCCTGAATGATCCAGTAGTTTAGCTGCACATCTTCAGCCTGCAGCTGGTTCTGGTGTTTAACAGGAAGTGAGCCGTGCCGGCAGCTCAGAGAAAACCTTCCAGCAGATTCATTCAGATCAAGTCCACATTAAAACAAGGCAGCTCCCAGTCAGAGTGCTGCAGCTTCTGGTTGATGCTTTTTGTTGTGGTGGATATTAATAGTTATCAAATAAGCAAGCACACAACTCGTTAATTAAGATAAAGATGCATCTTTGTCTTTGCAATTTTATTCAAAGTTATGAATGTCTCTGTTCCCCAACATAGTCAGGAAACAGAGCAAGAAGAAAAGGATACTAATCCTTTACACATTCTGGGTTAACATATGAAGTGGGAGTAACCTTCAGCTGAGTTTTTATCTAACACAACTCCTCTCTGAGTCCTTGGTTAAAGAAAACACAATAGTTCACTCTGTAAGCATGTCAGCTTCTTTCACACAGGAAAGTTATGTAGGTAAACCTGGAAAAGATATGATCAGAGTTACAAACATCAATAAAATTTACCACAACAGTGTGCACGCTGCTTTCTGCACGCATCATCAATGTGGAATGCAGAGGCTCTGTCCGTCTCCAGCTTCACTCGTTCAACAAACGGATTCTTCCTGAAAACAGAGGAGGACAGTCGGCACTCACAGCTCTTTTGTTTTCACCACATTGATCTTTAAATAGGAGGAACTGATCCATCTGACACCTTCTTTTACTTGGAGACCCGGTTCTGATATCTCACTGCTGAGGACGGAGACAAGGACAGAACCATCTGCGGGTCCAATAATGTGGTGCCCTCTGCCATAGATTTGACTATCATAAGTGTAGAAAACAAAGAACAGAGGAGAAAAGTCTCAGTGTTAAAAAGTCCATCAGCCACCAGATCAGAACAGAGTCCAAGTTCTAGAGGTTCTGGAACCTGTCTGCTAAAATGTGGAGCTGGGTGGGATTAAAAGCAGAAGAAAAGTTCATAAAAACCAACAAGGTCCTCTGCTTCCTCCAGATGTTTCAGAGCAGCTTTCAAAGTGTCCCTGTCTCACCATCCAGTCCTCAACCCATCCTGGAAGCAAACTGCAGGAGGTCCAAACGGTCCTGACTCGGTTTCATTAGGTCCTCCTTCAGCAGCTTTTCTAATGCCTTCAGAACCAGAGAGGTGAGAGGTTCTGGACTGAAGACAGCGAGTGTCTCTGAGCTTTAGATCTTATCTCAGGGAACAATTACTGAGGGGGAGTGGTGGCCCAGTAGTTAGAGCAGAACACTTGGTTCTGATAAGGCTGCTAGAACCTGGAGCAAACCTGAGCAATACCCTTAACCCCCGATTGTTCCCTGGGTTCTGGAAAAGCTGCCCGCTGCTCCCTAAGGGATGGTTAAATGCAGAAGACAGATTTCATTGTAATGTAAAATTGTTACTTCAAATAAAGATTTCTTCTTCTTCTGAATTGGACCAGGTTCTGCTGCAAAGACCTGTATTTTCCACACATTTCTTTGGTTCCCATCTGGAACAGAACTTTTCCTTTCCTTGATTCCTTGGAAAAGTTCCAACTCTATACACTTATTAATGGACTGGTTCTGTTCAGGGTCCAAATCAAAGTTTAGGAAAACAAACATCTCCTCATCAGAATAATGAACATTAAAATGATTCATTGAACATTGAAGACGTTAAAAAGATCCAGACTGAGTCTCCCATTTAAGGAGTGGTTCTGGTTCTTTGGCTGCATCTCCATCATGTTCTTCACACCATCCCATCCAGAACCGGACCTGTTGGTGTTCAGCAAACACTCAGCTTTGTCCTCATATCTGGACTTTGGAAGGTGAAGCTCCTTTTGGCCCATTTCCACAGTTCCCTGTAGAGTGTCATGTCCTCCTGGATGAAACAGAGATTTCTCTGGTCATTGTGGTTCTGACCCGTTTGGTGAGCCAAACTTCATTATTTGGAGAAGTGAGGATGGATTCCTGGAGGAAGACCATCTCCTCATAGAACCAGACATCTGCAGATCCGGTTTCTGTCCCTTCACCAAGATCCACAGTGAGATGTTTAAAACCATCCCAGTCAGTGGAAGAGAAGCGGTTCTGGAGACACAGAGTGGACTCCTCCATGAGGTCCAGAACTGTTCTTCAGGTCAGCAAGAACCCAAAAAGATTAGAGAGGCACTCTGTGCTCCCGTATCAAATTTAGACTCAAAAGTGTCTCCAACTAGAACTGTTTTTGACTAAATGCCCCAATTCTGACCCGCTTACTCCCTCTGTTTTGATATATTCAATCAAAAATGAACTATTTAAAGATACAGATTTAAAGAATTGATGTAAACAGACCCGTTCACATCTGCCCAAACTGTGCCACTTCTTCCTGCAGCAGCGTCCAGACACTCCCATTTCCTCCTTGCAGCCGAACACCTGACCCAGATAATGAGCTGCTGGAAGTAGCTTCGGTATTTTTACCTTCAGGAAGTTCTGAAGGTTTTGATGTTAAAAGATGAGTCTGTCAATGTTGTCCTGCTTCACCTCTGATGTTTATTATCTTGACAGAGCTGTTAGCAACTCATTATAAAGACATAAGGTATTGAACCATTAACTGTAATGGAAGCTCCCATAACTCAACTAGCAGATGACGTGACCCTGTTGTTAAAAGACAAAACACAAATTTTAAAGGTGCTGAAGGAGATTTAAAAATAAAAAGCATTCGAATATGAAAAAAAACATGCAATAATGACTAGTCAGGATAAGTAAAATCGTTCAGTTGGCTCCAGAAAGATTTATCTATTCTTGGACGTATTCTACTCACTAAAATGGAAAGTTTATATTGTCTCATTTACACAGCTTTTTCATGTTCTATATCTGATGAAATGATTTAAAAGTTAAATCAGGAAAACTTTCATTTCATTTGGGGAATCAGATGCCATTTCATCAGGAGGTGACATAGTTACATCTTTAGAAGAACGAGCTTTAAATCTGATTGATTTTGATCCAATCAACCACTCTATTACACTAAAAAATTTACAGTTTCATTAAAAGTAAAAAAAAAAAGTCTCTAGTATAATTTTCTTCATTCTATTTTTGAAGCTATCGGTGAGATTACATTACTGATGAGATGTGACTTTCAAATCTTTAAATTACCAATTAAATCATCAGACTTTCATAAACTGATTTTGCAATATTGGAAACTGGTTTATAAGCGCAACTTTTCACCAAATTCTGTCCTGATTTGTAACAACAGACGAATCCTGATGAAACAAAAATCGCTCTTTTAAACAGATTAGTTGGAGAAAGGTGTTTGGTCTGTTCAACACCTTATGGAAGAAGATGGAAACGTTTTATTGTAAAATGTTTTTTATCAGAAAATACACGTTAACATGTACTTGGACTGTGTTAAAGGCAATTCCTCCTGCTATGGTTCTACTAATTAAAGTCATTATATTATATTCTACAGTTACTTCAATAGAACAATCTTTGATTATAAATGGATGTGACTTTATGGACAGAATATTTACTAAGTTCACCAGAAACACTCTGACTTCATCTTTCTTTCCATCAACCCTAAGAAGAAAACACTTGTTTAAAGCTGTGATGATTTCTCATTAAAGAAAAGCAGAACCAAATAATTTTTTACCCTTATAAACCTAATGGCTTGTTTTTTCATACTATGATGTTTGTTTTATATTTTAATAAACCCTCTTTGTACATTTTCTCCTCAGTTTATCTTATTAATGTTGCACCTTGTTCTGTTTGTAAGTTGAGTCTTGATATATTGTATATTATGAACCCTTCATAAATAAAACCTGTTAACATGTGGAGAACAGTGTGAAGAAAAGATAAACACAAAAGCGTCTGTGAAATGTTCCCAGTTAGAAAGGCAAGAAAAAGCAGAAGCTGAACGGCGCTGTGTGCTAAGCTAGCATTAGCTCCCATTTTGAGCTGCAGAAGTGCTGCACCACACAACCTTTGTGAAGGAAACCCTGCTGCCTGAATAAAAAAAGGCAAATGAAAGCATACAGGAACACCTAAGAATAAAATATCACCCGCTATAATATATGTAGAATATGCATTCTGTGCTTTCTGTGTCTCTGCTCTGTCTTCTCTAACCCCCAGTGGGTCGAGGCAGATGACCGTTCTCACTGAGCCTGGTTCTGGTTCTGCTGGAGGTTCTCCTCCCTGTTAATGGGGAGTTTTTCTTTCCACCGTCGCTTCATGCATGCTCAGTATGAGGGATTGCAGCAAAGCCATGGACAGGCTTTGCCTGTCTAAAGCCAGGGACCCCAGTGCCTGCACTCTGGGTCCCTGACCCTTAACCCCAGATTAAGGACCCTTAACCCCAGATTAAGGGGGCGCTCCCCGGGCGCCGCACATGGCAGCCCACTGCTCCCCAAGGGGATGGGTTAAATGCAGAAATCAAATTACATTGTAAAGTATGTTTCAATAACAATAAAGACGATATTACTATTTCATGAGGAGTGAATGCTGTATGTCAAGACTTGATGCAATCTGGTCAAAAAGTTTCCTCTCTAAGGAAACCCAGCAATCTGTATAATCTGACCCAATGTGATTGAATTTGACTTTGGAAAGAGCCTTGAGATGATATGTGTCATGAATTGGTGTTATATAAATAAAATTGAATTGAAAATAGCTACTTAAATCTTGCACACCAATGTGTTTGGGCCCTTATCCATCAATCAGTTTGTGTTTTAGCAGTTTTGTTCTAACTACATTTTCACTTGCTATTACTACTGAATTTTTTGCAGTTTTATTGCTGGATGAGTAAATATGAAATAATCAGTGTTGGGGGTAACGCGTTATAAGTAACGCGTTTGAGTACTCTTATTAGTTTTTTTCAGTAACGAGTAATCTAACGCGTTAGTTTTGCGGATTCAGTAATCAGTAACTCCGTTATTTTCCAAAATAAGCACTTGTTACTCCGTTACTTTAAGAATTTCCCTCGATAAGGAAAGTGAAGTCCCTGCTTTTCTGCATTTAGTCAGATGCGGCTGCTTGCGTCTGTACCCTGCTCCTCGCCTCTGTGTGTGTGTGTGTGTGTTTGTGTGCGCGCACACCTGTGTGTGTAAGCTACTTGTGTTTGTACCCCGGCAAGATGGCAGAGAAGACAGCGTTTGATTCTTGGAGGTATGCACATTATTTTGAGTTAAACAGCAAAAAGGAAAAGAACATGGGTCCGGCAATAGGGCTTGGTCGTCATGACGTATTACTTTGTGTGGCCGCCATATTGAAAGCCTCCGCGGCTCCGCCCCCGCTACTCAGACTACTGCCTATGACTACCGCATACTGTACTCCCTCTCTCAGCCGTGTTTTAATTTGATTAATTTTACCGTAACTTCATTTCAACCATGGTAAACCGTTGCTGTATTGTGGGCTGTAACAGCGCAACACATGATCGCCGTGGGAAAAACATAGAAAATGGGTTAACTTTCCACCGCTTTCCTGCCTGGAGGCGCAACCACGGGAGAGACAGCAAGCGCAATGGAGTTGTCGGCTCGCTTGGATCGCGGCTTTAAGACTACCGATCATAACTTTCCACAGTATCCCGATGTCTATGAGAGTATGTTCCCTCCATTTTCATTCTGGTAAGTTAAAGCTGCACGGTTTTATTTAATAGCCTACAGTTTCTTTCCTTCAACCGCGACATACATGCACATAAATACTAAAACGGGAGCGGGAAAAGGCTCAAATACGTGAGAAACCCGGAGGGTTTAGGGAGGGCTGGCAGTTAATGTTACTAACTAAACCTTTGAAACACATAGCAGCTAGTTAAAAGTACATTACATGCGTGAGTGGTTGTTAGCACTGACGGATAGCAGGTGCCAGAGCCCATCTGAGCACAGCTTACCTTTGTACGAGTTACTGTGTTCCCACTGTTTGCTGGCTTTATGATCTACAGCTCCTGAACCCATCCATTCGTAAACTGCACATGAGACTCCAAGGATTTGTAGCTTTGGAACTTTTATGAAGTCTAGGCGCTCACACCACAAACTAGGTAGCCGAAGACGTCCGATATGCAAAACCGTGGCAACAAGTGGTCGTCGGCGCTCCATAATAATGCTGATTTTGTCAACATACCGGTCCCTGATTTCTCTATTTAGTGTGTCCCGGTAAATTTCAGATCCTTTTCGGGATTTTAACATATTTTTTCTATCTATTCTTTCTCAACTCTACTTCTACGTCTCTTCGTTCAACAACGTTATGTCAGAGGTATTTTAACGTTGCGTTGCTGTCAATATGGCCGCCACGTCCCATAATGCAACGCGGATCCCGAGCCCTATACCTATGCGTCGGCGCATGAGTCGAGTTCGTAGAGCAAAACCTGTGTCGATGCACATATGCGCTACGTGACCGATACAGGAACTGTTTCGAACTGACTGACACGGCAAACTGTTTATGTTTTCTCTGAACTGCGCGCGTGTGCATTCGCGCACAGCAAAGCTATGCTGCACAGTAAATAAAATCCAAACTGAACTGTAAACAAAATAATAATAAACCAAGTTTTTTAAACCATTTTGCAACTCTGGTGTGATGGTGTACCACGGCCCAGCTCAGTGAGCGCCAGGTGCTGATCGGAGCGCACCACTGATTGATAGGTTGGGCAGACGCCTTTATGGTTGGGCAGGTTGCGCTGTGCGTCTTTGTTCTGAGCGTCATTTCGGAAAAAACGGCTGATCTACACTGAGTAGAAAGCTGCAACTCTGAGCAGCTCTTCCTCCCTTTGTCATTCTCAGCATGTCCGTTTTCAGAACAGATGATATTAGTCAGGTTACTAAACACAGCGCCCGACCGACCTTTGAACGTGAGCATGAAAAAAATCCTGATCACTGGAAGGCAAATAACGTGATTCACCATGGCAACAACAGGAAATAAGTTTGGAATTGCGCATGTCCTGCAAGTAGAATTAGAAATATTTAAAGAAGGCATATGGACCATATTAAACCATAAGAAACAATGTCGTTGCCGCTGAAAATCACAAGAGATATGAAAGTTATGTGATGGAAAATTAAAGCTGCTTTCACCACACTTCCCTGTTCAACACAAAAGGGGGAGTATGTGTGTGTGTGTGTGTGTGTGTGGGAGGGGGGGGGGGGCATTGAATGGACATGGCAGCAAAAAATTTGTAAAATAAATAAATAAAAAAGCCAGAAACGAAAAAGTAACGCAATAGTTACTTTTACTGGTAACTAGTTACTTTTATAGTGGAGTATCTCAGTTAGTAACTCAGTTACTTTTTGGGAGAAGTAACTAGTAACTATAACTTGTTGGGCACGCTACTTTGAAAAAGTAGCGTGCCCAACACTGGAAATAATTTTATTGTCCTGACAAAGTTCAAATTAATTTAAATTTATTTTATTGAAGTTACAATGAATTTAACACATGAACCTTTGCACACCCCAAAAACGAAAAGTATTTAGATTGCCAATTTTACAACTTTTATGTGCAGTTTTCTCTTAAATGCCTTCCATAGGGAACACAGCCAGTGAGACTGGGACAAATTTTAACTTCTTGCATGGATAACATCCAACCACTTGGCTTTTCTACCTCTCCAATAATTGAATTCTTGCAAAGCGAGGACGGGAACCATCGCATGTTCCCAGAGGCAAACACTTGCAGGATGATCCTGCGGCTGCCTGTTCACCATATATACAACCTCTTTGTCGAATACATGGAGTCTGGCATCCTGCAGTCCCCTAGCTTTGGTTTAATCTGATTATCTAGCTATTGACATATTGGGCAGTAGAAGTTAGGATTTATACAGTTTTGGTGTTTTTCTTACCAGATGCTGCATCATCATTCCTGTGTTCATGTCACTTTGAAATGTTTTGTTGGTCAATTTCAAAATAAACAAACCATTGCAAACTTTGAAAATTGTGTCTTTAAATTTTTATTATTTTTTCTATGAAAGTGAGTGAAACATTTTTACAAGGATTTATGGATTGTTGAAAATGCCTTTTTAAATGCAAAATTCTGGGTTCTAAAACTAAATACAGGAAGCATGGTGGTGCTCATTTTATTAGCTTTGAAACTGAACTTTGCAGCAAAAGGAGGCGTTTGTGCCAAGGACTCTTATTTCAAAATCTCCGTTGACTGGAAGTCATGTGTATGTAGTTTTATCATGATCGCAATGATCAGTCACTGAGGAAACCAAGGCGTTTGCAAGAGGTTTTTGGTGTAAACAGTCAGATTTGAAGGACGTTATTACTGTTGTGACATTAAAGATTAAAAAAATAAAGATGAAACAGCCAACCACTGGAAAATAGAACTGGGTGACAGCACAGGCAGAGGGCAGCAGGAACCCACCCAACAGTGCAAAAGCAGAGCATGACTACGTCACGTGACAACATGGCCAGATAACAGGGAGAACGACAGGTTGTAACAGCAGAGGAGACGACAGGGGAGAACGACAGCAAAACAAGATCACATGATGACAGGTTCAACAACATGGCCAAACAACATAACATGACGACAAAGTGAACAACGAGCCACGTTACAACTGAAAAATGTACGCATTTGTTTATTTTACATGGTGCCCTGATTACTTCATTATACCGAGAACATTTGCCTCTTACAAATATGAGGATCATCACATCTGTTTAAACTCTAGTGTTATAAGCATTAGTGCTAAATGCAACAGATTCTCAACAAGTAAAAGGCACTATGGTAATTTTTAGATTTCCTAAAAAAAATACCATTTGCCATTGTTAGAAGGCACCACACCCTGGCAGTTGAACAACCTAGTGGCAATGGCGCCACCAGGGGGCCACCCCCTGGCCATGTCCTGGCCTCCCCACTGGTGAGTGTAAGTTGCAGTAGCATTTGTTTAGCCTTTCATCCCATTATGCACAGCCAGCAAGGCAGTCACTCTTCTTGACCTTCTATCATGCTTTTATTTGTATCTGCCAGTATCTACTTTCCCTTACTAATTGTTTTGTTTTTCAGTAAATGAACACCTTATTCCTAATATAATTACACAATAAAAGAGAATTACTGTTCAACTGATAATGTTAACTGTAAATTTATTGGTTTATGCATATTAGATCATTAGTAATATTAAAATCAAACAATAAACCAAAGGATATCAGTAGGCATTTACTTAAGTAAATGCCATACATGGACGTGGAAGGTTTATGCACTTCACACATCTTTGGCTTCATGAGTTCTTGCAGCCCCTTCCTCTGTTATCTCATAGTCTGTAACACTTTCATTGTAGCACCCCCCACCCCCACCCCAACCCCAAACTTTTGCTGTGGCCATTTTGAGGACTAGTGAAAGTGCCGTAATTTGCCGAAAGCTGACAAAAACTGCTCCAGTTTGATCCCACATCATTTCGAAAGGCAAATAAATAGATTCATAAACATGAAAACGAAAGATATTATATCTATAATTTCAGAATGTTTTGGTTTTGTAAACACACAATGTAGTTCCAGTATTCCCAACTTTTTTCATTTCAGTTAATGAAATTGTTTTCTCAGTTTCAGTTTTTATTTTGTTAGTTTATTTAGTTTTAGGTAACTATAATAACTTTGAACAGGACCAACAGCTTTAGAATTTTGCATTTTATTTATAGCTTGTTCAATTTTCTATTTTGTTATTGGGTCTTCCAAGTTGTTCTACATTTTCTAGACCGATTCCTGAAAGTGTTAAAGAATGTCTCTATAAGTGCAGGATGTTTTTGTGGATTCTGAAGTTTATAATTTCATGTAAACGTTTATAAATTTATTATTTATATCCTTTAAAGGTTTTATAACATGACTGAAATCTGTGCGATTTTCTGGAATCATCCATTACTTTTTTGTGCTAAAGCCTTGCCCATTCTTTACCCATGTTCATAAAATGTACTCTGCTTTAGTTAAAGTTTTAACACTTCTCATACTTTCCATTAATTCAAGTTCTGTCGGGAGAGCCAGTTTTTTCTTATGCAGAGCTACTGCTGGAGCAAACAATTGTTTATCTATTTCTGTTTTTTTTCTTTCTTAAGCTAAGTTTACTTTTCTCTGTGTTGTTTATTTTTTCAGGTTTTTTTTATGAGATCACTGGTCCTCTAATGAATGACTTTACCGCCTCCCAGAGGATAGCTTATGTAATAGATAATAAATATGCAGTATATTTATGTGATTTTTAATTTATTTTGTTCCATCTATGATTGACAGTATGCTGTTATTGAACTTCCACTTTCTTCATTACAAAAACACAAAATCTTACCACATATTTTTTGTGTAGTTTCTATTGCATATATCTTGAATACATGTGAAATAAGACAAAAAAAAAAATTACAAGTATTGTTTCCAGCACGGTATGCATTTCCATGTTAAAAGCGAGAAAATGAGAAACACAAAATGTGCAGGTTTTTGTATAAGCTCAATAAACACTGCCAACGCCTGCATGACGAGATAAGATTCGATTTTTACTCCTACAATTAAATTTTGAGGAACATGCAGCAGTTTGCAGCCCTTTTATTTTCATAATCAGGCTTGATTCAGTAAAGGTTTCATAAAATTTGTATGTCTGCCTAATAGACTATATCTCACTTTAATTTTTATGTAGATTAATAGGGAATAAGGCAGGTGGAATGGCTAACAAGCAGAGGCTGAGTTGTGTAAAGTTTCTAAAAATTATTAGTTTTCTGTTGAAGCTGCTTTGGTAGAGTATTAAGTCACAACCCTTATCAGGAATGCAAACTTTTCATTTCGTATCTATGACAATTTTCACATGTTTTACTGAAAGTTTAACATTTGAGTGCTTATAATCAAATGTTATATACATATTTGCAAAATTCAGCACCTTTCAAAACTTCAAAACAAAAGGGGTTGTTCAAAAGCACTTGCAATACTTGTTGTAAGTGCTTTTACAATGGAAATAAATCCTATAACGATTGTTAGAGCTTTTCTTTGTTATTTTGAAATTTACATGATCCACTTTACTCTAATAAAAAACAACCAAATGACCTGAATAACTATTATTGTAACCCTATTTACATCCTAAACAAGGTTCCTTTTGTTTCTGTCAACACAACAATGGTCCTTCAATGTGGTACCAGCCTGGGTTTTCCCAGCAGGAATGTTTCTTATTCTGCTAAATATCTGAAAAACCCAAGCTGTGTCTACAAAATGTAAAATATCAGGTGTAAAAAAAAACCCAGTAAAACATCAATTAATTTTATTCAGATTTCAAGCCCATCATGAATAATAGATATACAATTGTGGTCCCAAACACATATAATGCTGTAAAAATCTATTTGGTATTATGCATGTCTTCTACTTATACATTTTGTCTCTATTTATTGTTTCAAATCATCAGAAACATTTATCAAACAAAATTAATAGGAAAAGGATTTCAAATGACGATAAAAGAAAATAAATGTATCCAACTCAAACTGGCATTGTGTGAAAAGTAACTTCCACCTAAACCTAACAGCTCCTTATGCCACCCTTGGTAACAACAGCTTCCACCAAACATATCTGATAATTGGTAATGAGTCTTTTCCATCACTGTGAGAAGGTTTAGTCCTATCAGCTTTGCTGAATTGTTGTATTTCAGCCACCCTAGAGGGTTTTAAGTGTAAATAATATGCTTAGGGACATACCACATGATCTCAATCTGATTTAACTTCCAACTTTGACTTGACTTCTTCAAAATCTATTATTATAATTTATTTTTTTGTCATACATCTGGACTTGCTGGTGGACCTTCGATCAAATATGCTCGGATTTTCTGGTAGACAGATGAGAATTCATGGTTTCATCAATTATGATGAAACGTCCAGATCTTCAAACAACAAAGCAGTCCTAACCATCACATTATTGATGGCATATTGAAATGTAAGTATGACGCTATCTTATTGAAACACTCTAATAGTTTTACTAAAGACGTAATGAAATGAAAGGTTTTCTTTGTATTTTAATAACATCTGTGTGATGATCTGAAACAGAATAGGAAATTACAGTTTAACCTGGAGAGACTCACACAAACAAAGGATGCAATTAGAGAGATTTAATAACAAAAATAAGAAAGTTCTTTGGCACTCTGACCTCGGCAGAAGACATGAAAGCTGTGAGTGTCTATGTGAAACTTTTTAAACTGTAAGCATTGCCTGGTTGTCAGCTTCATCAGCTTCATTCAGAGCTTTGTAACATTTTTTTGATAAAAATCTGCGACAATATTAATTATATTTCAGCATCAGAAGAGGAACAACTTGGATAACATTTTTCATTCACAACTTTTTCATGCTGTGTAGGCTTCGTCGTATATCCTGGTCTTTTTCTGCCTGCTAATTCGATCATAATGTGTGTGTATATGCGCTTGCTTTATTTGCCATTTTCTTCCTCTTTCAGCTCTTTACAATTTGGGCTGGCAACTTCTCCTGCTGGGTTGAACAGGCAGCATGTTGATTACATGTAATTGTAACACTTCCAGCTTGAACTTTCGTCTCAACATTATATCAGGCATCAGATATGTCTGATAAACTATATCTCACTTTCAGTTTTGAGGCAGATAATTAGGGTGAAGCAGTAGAGTCTGATTTGTGTGAAGTTTATAAAAAAAATGTGTTTTCTATTAAAACTGCTTTGGCAGATTATTTATTCACAACTCACATCAGAGAGTGAAACTTGCCAATTTACACTAGCATGTTTTACTGAAAGGTTAATAGTTGAATGCTTATAGTCAAATGCTTGATACATATTTCCAATACCTCAGCGGTATCTTTTACATCTTTTAACTTTTACAACAAAAATAAACCCCAAAATGCTTTGTAATAACATTTATGTTTCACTTACTCACATTAAACCTTTTCTTAATATTTAAATTTTGTATAATCTGCTCCACTCTAAAGAAAAACCACAAAATGACCCGAGTAACTAATATTATAACCCTGTTTAGATCATAACTCTAGGAAAGAGTAACCATAACTCTGTCTAAGCTGAATTATGACCAAAAGGCATTAAAAATCTGAGACTACATTGTATGCTTCATCTGATTTATTTTACTGAATCACTATGTAATTTTACTAAACATAAATTATACATTTTCAAGCTGCAGGTTTAAGCTTTACTTTTACAATAATTTTAGTTTCTCTTTCCATATGACCCACTAATCAGTTACTGCCATACTGGAGATCTTTGCCCCTTTTTAATCTTATCTTCATGCAGCAGATTCCTAGAAATTGCAACGCTCACGTCCAAATTAAACCTTGTTAAATATGAATGTTACACCCCATAACTCCTGGTTCTGCCTAAAAATAAATAAACATAAATAAGTAAGGATGTTTCACAGAGCAGTAAAACTACTTTAATTATTCTTGAAAGCCAGTTGGTTTTGTGCAATTTACGGTAACTTTGATATTCTGCATATTTTAATCATAAAAATATTAATATTAATAAATATTAATATTAATATAAAAATATTTTATCTTTATCCTTAGAAAAATTCACTTTTTTATTTTGCAGAAATACATTTTTAGGTCAGTTCTATGATGCAGCTCATAATCTTTTACAGTCAATAGTCCTCCAGATTTGTGAAGGCCTGTATATTTATTTTGTATAGTTTTTATTATGGATATTTTTATTTTTATTATGGATAAATTGTTTCACCATCCATTAAGAATAATTTAGAAATGGATGATTCAAATTAATTAACAAGAACAAGCAGCAACTCGCAGGTTTGTTCTCCTCAGACAGACTTTTAATACTTTTACTTTCGGTTTGTTTTGTCGATCGAGAGTGGAAATCAGAATTCTACACACTTTATATAATAAGTTACAATCTTCTTATTGCTGTCTGAGATTAAATCAAAGCTTTTCCCATTTTTGGACAGTTAGGATTACATGAATATATAAATTTGCTGAAAGGCAAACTAATGATAAAGGGAATACTGGGGAGGTCGTGGCCTAGTGGTTAGAGCAGCGCGCTTGCACTCAGAGAAGGATGCAAGTACCCGGTTCAATCCCCAGTGCCTGCACTCTGGGTCCCTGTTACGTCCCCAAAACCGTCTAGGGGTATTAAAGAGGGGAGGGGGCAGTAACAATGGATAAACCAGAGAAAAAGGACAAGACAAAACCAGGAAGGTAACGTTAAAGTTTTATTATTCAAAAGTAATCTGAAGGGGTTTGAAAGGGGAAACTGGGAACCTGAAAGAAACAAGAGAGTAACCACCAGAACCAAGATCTCTAGCAACCAACCAGTCCTCCTACACAGCCCCACAGAGCTGCAGCACACATGCTGCCCAATTGGCCAAGAGGCCCTGAACATCAGTTCCCCAGCTAGCCTTATACTCTGCCAATCAAGAGCCAGAGTGAAGACAGGTGGTCCTGCTTAACCTGCCGGACCTCAACAGCAACCTGAAATGGGGGGGAAAAATCCTACATGCAGCCACCACTGCATGTAACACCTCCTCCCATAAAATCCAAGCCCTAAAAGAGAAAAAACAAACAACCAAGAACAATACCAAACAGCCCTCCCACATACACCCTTTTAGGATCAACCATACGCACGGGATGAGGCATCTGCCACGATAGCTCTCCTATCATAATAGGGCTTCAACATATTGATGTGGCACAATCGGGTCTTCCTTCTGCGGTCAGGTGTAGAAATTATGTAATTTAAGTCCGATACTTTGCTCCGAACTGTGTAGGGGCCAGAAAAATGAGCAGCCATACTAAAACCATTGACAGGTAACAACACCAACACTCTGTCACCAGGATGGAACTGTCGGTGAACTGTACATCTGTCAAAGCTCAACTTCATCTTAGTCTTGGCTGCAACAAGAGCCTCCTTAGCTCCTTGATCAGCATGTTCAAATGGCTCCCCGATAGCCGGGACTGGGTGTAGCGGAGCGAGGGTGACTTTTTGATTAGCTTTACCCACCATCTGACAGGTGACACAGTTTTGACAAAACCGAACCACATCTGCTTTTAATCCTGGCCAAAAGAAGTGTTTCAAAATCCGGTCGTAAGTCTTAGTGATACCCAAATGTCCAGCCTGTAAATGTTCATGGGCCAATTTGAGCATGTGCTTCCGATACCCAACTGGCATGACTATCTGGTGAAGAGTTTGCCAATTTTCCCCAGGCGTATCACCAAGATGCTGTACCCATTTATGCATTAAGACACCATGGTCAGTAAAGAACGAGTGTCGTTTTCCCTCTTTAACCTTATCTGACTTCACAACACATTTTACTAACGTTGGATCCGCCATCTGTGTTTTAATAAGCGCTTCTCGAGTCATGGGTAGTAATGCTTTGGCAGGGAACTCCTTTTCCCTACTGACTTTCTTTTCTTCAACTGGCAATTCCCAATCATCAGCTGTGACTGAGCTGAACAGTGTGTCAGAAAGGTCAATATCTTGCTCATTCGTGCGTGCTTGAGCTCTAGTCACCACACTACCTGTGAATACTTCTGGCAATGTCTCTACCAAGACATCTGGCTCTAAATCAGACACGGGAGTATTCACCACTTTGGGTACAGGGTAAACTTTCCCTCCTGCGAAATTGTTTCCCATTATAAACTGCACACCATCAATGGGAAAACAGGGGCACACAGCCACCGGAAAGACTCCCGAAACCAACGGTGTTTTTACATGAACATAATGAAGAGGGGCAGGTAAATAACTCATCCCAACACCTCTCACAATGGTACCTGCCTCACAGGCCGACCTCTGATCAAAAGGCAACACATTGCTTAAGATTAAGGATTGTGAACCACCGGTATCCCTCAGCACTTTTACTGGTTGCTGATCTTCAGGTTCACCTGTAAGAGACACAAAACCATCAAAAATGAAGGGTTTAAAACATTCCTCAGGCTGATCAGCTTTAACCAATAGCTCTCTCATGGAATGATTAGTGGCTGTTTGAATTAGTCCCACTCCTTTTGATTGTTTAGATGAAACCCCCTGCTGTTTACATTAGTACAATTCACAGTCAGCAATCAGGTGTCCAGGCTTAAAACAGAAAAAAACACTTCCTCTTGGCTTTCAAACTTGATGAAGATGGAGGGGGGCAAGAAACTGATACACTGTCAACGTGAGAAGGTGGATTATGGAAAGAAAGATCACGCTTGCTGAAAGTTGACTTGTGTGTCAAGGAAAACTCATCAGCGAAGACAGCAGCCTGCTGTAAGGTGTTGACTTTTTGTTCATTCAGGTAAGTGGCAACCTCTTCAGTTACACAGTTTTGGAATTCCTCAAGCAGAATTAATTCTCGGAGGGAAACTTGATCTTTAATTTTACATGCTGCACACCATCGATCAAAAAACAACGCTTTCTCCCGTGCGAAATCAACATGTGTTTGGCTCATGGTCTTTCTAAGAGCTCGAAAACGCTGCCTGAAAGCCTCTGGCACCAATTCATATGCCCGCAAGACTGTAACTTTAATTGTCTCATATGATAAACCCTCCTCCATGGAAAGCGAGACACAGGCTTCCTGAGCTTTACCAGTTAGTTTACACTGCACCAGTATTGCCCACACCTCTCGGGGCCAGTTTAATGCCAAGGCAATCCTTTCAAAAGCTCGAAAATAGCTATCAACCTCAGAATCACAAAAAACAGGTACCAGGGGAACGCTTTTGGTGACATCAAAGGCAGGAGATGCAACTACTTGAGACTTACGGGGCGGAGTTGGACCAGCTTTCAGCTCCAATTCCCTCATCCTAATAGCGGTCTCTGCTTCAAGCTTCTTCAATTCCAGTTCCCTACGAAGCTGAAATTCCCGCTCACGATCCTCTTTCTCCAGCTGAAGGCGAGCAAGACGAACCCTCAACCGAGCCTCCATCCTTGAACCAGCAGGTGATTCTTCTAAAAAAAGTTCATATTGTGGTAATGTCACAGGTTTTTCTTCCAACCTACTAGTGTTACTAGTTTTAGGAGTCACATTACGAAAACTAGCAATGTGACTAGACACCTCTTTTTTCATTTTGGGAACCCCCATGTCATCACCACCAGAATCCTCAATCTTCAAGCTGGAATCCTCAACTTTCAAGTTAGACTCAGCCGCTGCTTCTAAACTAGTTAAGATGCCATTATTACAAAAACCCACTACTTAGAAATCCCTTCAAAATAAAATAACGTTATAAAATCTGAGATGGGGCAGCCAAAAATGAACAAAAGAAGGGAGATTACACAGACCAATCCACTCATAGGACCGTCGGATCTGGTAACTCTCCCTCTACCCTACCATACCAACAACCAGCTGACCTAACAAAATAAAAGAAACAAAGCCACGGAAAAATGAGACGACTGATCCCACCACAAAAAAAAAAAAAACTTAGCATGGACGAGCCCCCAAATTGTTACGTCCCCAAAACCGTCTAGGGGTATTAAAGAGGGGAGGGGGCAGTAACAATGGATAAACCAGAGAAAAAGGACAAGACAAAACCAGGAAGGTAACGTTAAAGTTTTATTATTCAAAAGTAATCTGAAGGGGTTTGAAAGGGGAAACTGGGAACCTGAAAGAAACAAGAGAGTAACCACCAGAACCAAGATCTCTAGCAACCAACCAGTCCTCCTACACAGCCCCACAGAGCTGCAGCACACATGCTGCCCAATTGGCAAAGAGGCCCTGAACATCAGTTCCCCAGCTAGCCTTATACTCTGCCAATCAAGAGCCAGAGTGAAGACAGCTGGTCCTGCTTAACCTGCCGGAGCTCAACAGCAACCTGAAATGGGGGGGAAAAATCCTACATGCAGCCACCACTGCATGTAACAGTCCCTGAGCAAGACCCTTAACCCCAGATTGCTCCCCGGGCGCTGCACAGTGGCAGCCCACTGCTCCCTGAGGGTGATGGGTTAAAAGCAGAGAACACATTTCGTTGCTTTGTACTTGTGACAGTGCAATGACAATAGAGTTTAATTCTATTCTATTTTAATATAGACATACAGTTTCTCTTCCCTTAGGACCCACTAATCTACTAGATTGGAGATCTTTGCCCCTTTACTTATCTTATCTACCTGAACAGCAGATTTTTCCAGCTCACAGAAACTGCAACACTCACATCCAAACAAGAAAACATTCTGCCTAAGAAAAACATAAAATAAACTAGAAGGGGGTGTCATGGCTTCCTAAACTTCTGATATCAATTTATGACATGGGCTACATCAGTAAATGAAATTTAGTTTTGCTCAGTGTCTTTGGTGCATTTCTCAGAACAGAATTAAAATTCTCAAAGCACTTATTCTATCTTCAAATAATTTTGTCATTTATGTCCATCAAAAAAGCACTTTCTCATTGCTTAGAGCAAATTCTGAATGCTTTTGTACATTCATAGAAGTAATTATGTACAATCATCTGCTTTTTTATTTTGAGTTGCTTTTGTCATGTTGATAACCATGTATTATATGGGTTTCTGTTGAAATGTCTAAACTGAAACTGGATGGTTTGGACATGCTTTTTTCCATGGGGATAGAACATTCTCTGTGTAGTTTAGTAACATTTGTGTTATGATCTGAAACATAAAAAAAAACTCAAAATAAATATGTAAGGGGGAAATAGTTTTTGTATATGTATTAAATCCCATCTGGAGAACACGTGTCACTTTGTACACACTACAGTCAAACATATATTATAATGAAGTCAACAGTGTCAAATCACATATAATTTTGCTTTCTAAGTCCCTGTGTCAATATTAACAATATTGACACAGGGACTTTTCCCCTTTAGAACCAAGTTTTTGAAAACCTGGAAAGGGTCTCAGAGTAACTTCATAAAAATATTTTTACTATTTGCTGCTTTTGACCTTAAGAGTAACAATGTGGTTATGGAAAGAAAATGGCAGCATTAAAGCATTTTGCAGGCTGTGCTGCTCTAACTAGGCAACAATAATAAAACATGCAAATGAGACTATAAAGCAGGTGTGCCTTGGGATAAACAGGCAGAAAGTGAAACCAGCTACATTAATTTAGTTATAGGAAGCTCCTCAAGCAGCAGCTTTGAAGAGCTCAACACAAAACAAGACTGTTTGGGAAAAAAACAACAAAATGTCTGCAGGAAGGTAAAGAAAGAAATATCTTTATTTACAGAATTGAATCACATCAGGGATTAGTTTTTATAACAAACTTAACACCAAAACAAGTGCAATTGTTTCAAGTAAATCTGTTCACTTGAAATCCTTGAAAAAATAGTGTGAATGCATGCATTTTGAAAATCTATAATCTTATTTTCTTGAATCTTTTTCAAATCTAAACAGGCCGAGAGCTGCTCTCAACAAATTCTTTATCTGGTTCTTTCTAGATAAGGGAATGACTCGTCTCTTCTTCTCACTAAATTTTATGGATGATTAGATGGCACAAAATTAAAAGAACACATCATTAAATCATTATAATATACTATCAAATAAATAATGTGAAATAAATTCAAAGAACTGATTAAATGCCAGCTTTGTCTGTTATGCCTCAAAGGTATATTTGGCTTCCCACTACAGTTTCCAATTAAGGAAACAGCTAGAGGGCAGTTGCACCTTATTTTACTTTACCTTGAGCATCTTTAATCTGCCCTGGTTAAAAAACACTAGTCAGACACTTCAATCCTGGTCTAGACTATTCACAAATAGTTAAAAAAATCACACAAGTGAAATTCATAGGACATCATTCCAATAAGTCATTTGCATATAAGTGATCTCATTGGCATCATGGAGGTTTTCTGTTTTTCTTCTAAAGTGACCCATTAGAGGCCACCAAGACAAATGAAATAGTTTGAAAGCGATTCCTAATAGAAAACATGTTGATCACTCAAATGAAAATGTTGTTTATCTACAACCCATACATTTTCAGAGCTGCTTATCTTTGTCACATTTGTTTTTGTATGCATGCACAATCAAAATTATGTTTTCTGTCCTACAGGTGGTCGCTGCAGAACGCCTTGTTGCATTATATTACTGAAACTCTCGATTACATGGTAACAGTGAAAGAGTTTTATTTGGGGATCTCTAAATGGATCAACTGCAGAAAGAAAGAGCATGAGACAATGATAAGAATTAATAAAATGGCTGACAAACTTGATACCACTTTCACCAAGTCAAAGGGCGGATTGAAATCCATTGGTAAACACATCAAGGGAAAGTTTCAGAATGATCCAGAGAGCAAACTTGCAGAACTAGAAAAGTGGCTGACTGAAGTTTTGAAAGGCACAATGGAAGGTCTGGAGAAACTTAACATCTTCTTGGATGCCATGGAGAAGCTGGCAGTCACTTCCTTACATGTGTTCACTGAGAACCAGATTGTATACCTTCCTGAGGAGTTCTGCTATGAAGAAGTTCAAGCTGTGATCAGAACTGCACAGCAAGTCAGTCCTTTGCTTCTTAAGTTTAAAAAAGATGCAAAGTCCTTCTTCCTTCCTAGCCTTCACAATCTGGAGGTTCTTGGACAACAACTGGAAAAATACATAGAAGCCATTGAGGAAATATGTGAAAATCATGGGAAAAGGTAAAATTTCATTTATTTTATTAAATGCTGATAATATACTGTATTGTTGTTCTGAATCAAAAAATGAAAAAAAAAACTTTGTCTTCCACAGCTTTAAATTTAAGATGTGCTTGGAAATAACTGAAGAAATTGTTGTGGATTTTGATGATGTGTGTGAAAATAGTATTCAAGAAATGACATATGACATTATGCATCTTGACAAGATCAGGTAAGTTTTACATATTGTCACCTTCCTAAAATAATGACCTAAGTGATTTTTTTTAATTAATTTGATTTTAGTTTTTGCCTAAACCACCTTCAGGCATTAAAAAGGGAGTGATTTTTTGTGCAAAAATCACTTTAGGCAAAAAAAGAAATAATAATTAATAAATAAAAATTACTTAATACATTATTTTAGGAAGGGGACAATATTTTAGCACAATTCAGTTAATTTATTCAGTGTTATTTTCTGTTGTTACAAGTTTAAAGAGGGGTTTTATGCATTTTTCAAACACATAGCCTTTTTATAGCACAATAAAATAACTATTATCTTCAGTTATGAAAATGCTGTTTATTAACAAAACAACAACAACAAAACAACAACTTTGCATCATCTGAAACCCTGAAATTTGCCTATGTCTTTTTAAGAAGCTCTTGCTCTTTCCAACACTTTACTTTTAGTGTCGGAAAGAGTTTTGATGGCAGTGTTGTCATCAAAACAGTGCTCCTCCATTAAGCCGTTAACATAGATCACAGCTCCAACAGCCCCGTATTCACAAAGATTCTCAGACTCAGACAGAAGTTTTAGTGAGTAGGTGTGGTTAACCCCATTGTTAGGTCCAATGTTATCTTTTAAGAGCTTTGATTGGTTGACTGTACAAGAAAAAACAAACAAAAAAACACAAATGTACTGTTAGCGATCAAAGCAGAGAAATTAGACTGGATTATGAAAATTGTGCCATGATGATGAAATCTAGCTAAATTAATTGTTTGTCACAAAATATTTTGGATCACTTTACTTAGATCATCATCAGAATTTTGATTTGCTTATTTTATGTTTACTCGCCAGTCATTTTACGACTATTTTATATTAATGCGTACTCACCAGACAGCATTTTTACTGCGGTTGCCAGGGGCATTTGGCAAAATTACCAACATGAAATGGAGAAAAAAAAGATAAAAGAAAATAATGAACAGCAGCACATCTGTTCATTCATCCTTGGGAGGAGAAGGAGTGATGAAAGTTAAAATTGTCCCTGTGTCATGGTGCAAATAGGTGGACTTTGAATTGTGCTTTTACATACCACTCTGGAAAGTGAAGCCTACAGCAATCAAAAGTAAGGAGATGGCATTTTTCTTATTTATCCTCAATAAAATGAACCGTGCCTTTAACCCATCGGGTATGCCAAAACTAATTAATTTCCTCATGGGGAGGATTAAGTTTGTTTTATCAAAATATTATAATTGTATGATTGTTTATGAAGCTTATGTGGTCAATTCCTCCACTGTTCAGGTGGTGGTTTAGCCAGTCAGCTCTTTCTGCTTCCATCTTCTTACTTCAGACATTGTTAGGCTCGTTAAAAGTCCTCCTCACAAATCCTAAAATTGTTCAGTTTAGGAGCTCTCTGAAGGCCTACGATGCTTTGTGAACAATTTTTTTATTCAGTAAAACCATAAGAAAAATTTTATTCATAAAATTACGTCACTAAGAGCTGCTGTTAGTCTACTACTACTTTTGTGAGTATGGGCACAGCTGTTTTTGCTAATTGCTGCTGCGGCTAAACTGAGGGACTTGGGAAGGAGAGGCAGGGGAAAAGAAGGTCCAAGGAGGAGCTTTGGGTATATAGGCAGCACTTTGTGACAGCAAGAGTTTAGGCACCTCCAAATGGCTGCCAGGGAAGATTCAAGGATTTCATGTGAAGGAGAGTACAGACATACGCGTCTGTATATCCATCACTGACCATATTGTCAAAACATTTTGGCTGTTTTTATGTGCTCTAAAAGTTTTAGTTAATACTTGTTTTAGTATGTTATGTTATAGTAAATTTTCTTGAATGAATTCTGATCACAAACCTGGGACACAAATTACTAATCTTAATGCAGGATTAAAAATAAAGAAAAATTTCTTCCACAGGACGGACGAGCACTTTCGGATGGAGTTCCTATTCCAGGAAGTCTCCTCAGCTGATTTCATCAATATATTTGCTGCTAATAAGGATAAAATGCTAAGATTTTTGAATGACCTGGAGCAGTGTGCTGATGAGTTAGACAGGATGAACAAAGGAGCAAAGATCTCCAATCTGGCGGGCAGCTCAGTGAAAAAAACTGGAGGTGCACTCTGTGCTGCAGGTGTGGCGTTATCACCAGTTACAGCTGGAGCATCTTTAGGGCTGACACTTCTCGGTGCAGTGATGGCAGCAGCAGGTGAAGTCAACAGTGTGGTAACAACCTTAACAGAGGCTGGAGTTAGTCATATTTCTCAGAATAAGGCAAATAAAACTTTCCAAAGTTTCATGGAGGTTTTCCAAAATATCCAGGATTGTCTGGATGATGGGATGAAACACTCAACAGTAAATCTGAAGCCAAGTAAGACAGAAGGTTTGATGAAAGTAGGCGAGAGTGTTTCTAAATTAGATCCCATAGGAATGGGTTTCAGTGCCTTCATTAGTGTTGCTTCTGCTTTTAAAAAAGGGGTTGCAGGGAAAAGTAAAGACCCTTCAACCCAGGACATGTTGGGTGATGGAACTACATCACCCGACATGTCTTCAGATGTTCCTGATACCTCAGATGTTCCTGATACCTCAGAGGTTCCTGACACCTCAGATGTTCCTGATACCTCAGATGTTCCTGATACCTCAGAGGTTCCTGATACCTCAGAATTTCCTGATACCTCAGATGTTCCTGATACCTCAAATTTTCCTGATACCCCAGAGGTTCCTGATACCTCAGATGTTCCTGATACCTCAGATGTTCCTGATACTTCAGATGTTCCCGATTTGGGTCAGAGCATAGTGAAAGATCTTGTTCTGTCTGAGGAACTTCTTGGTACCGGAGCTGACGCCTTCTCTGCTGGAAGGCATATCTTTTCTGCCGTCAAAAAAAGCATAAATGTGCTCAAAGACAGTAAGACTAAAGTCTCAAAGTTCCTTACAGCTCGAGTTGCATTATTCCGTTCACAGATAGAGTCATGGGACAAGATCCATAACTCTTTGTGTGAAAGCAGCCCGACCAAAGAAGAAAACAGAAATATTCTCAAAGAGCCATTTTATCTGGAAGACAAAGAATAACTTCACTGAACAAAAAAAATATAAATGCAACTATGGGCCATGTTGGATGTGGAGGTCCTGGGCTGGTGTGATTACATGTGGTGTCAAATTCTCTGAAACACTTCTGGAGATGGCTTATGGTAGAGCAATGAACATTCAGTTCATGGGCAACAGCTCTGGTCAAGATCCCTGAAGTCTGCAAGTTAACTGCATGCTCCATCAAAACTTTGTGCTCTGTGATAAAACAACACATTTAAGAATTTCCTTTTTATGGCCAGCCTGAGGCACACCTGTACAATAATTATGCTGTCTAATCAGCAGCTTGATATGCCAGAGCTGCAAGGTGTAATGGATTATCTAAAGAAGTGCTGACTATCACAGATTTAGACAGATTTGTGAACAATATTTGAGAGAAGTTATGTTGTTTGTATAGAGAATGTCTTTGAGATCAGCTCATGAAAAATGGAAGTGTTGCATTTATATTTTTGTTCAGTGTATAACTAAAGTGTTACATAGAATAAAAGTGGAAGATTTTCCAGGTAGACAGATTTTTAAAAAAAACATCTGTCACAATTATACTGATTCAGTTCCCATTGCAGTTTTTCACTAACTAAAATGAAAAAAAGGATCAGTTTGATATCATTTGTACACTTATGATTCAGTGTGTGACTTCTTGTATTAATATCTCTTAATTGATTAAGAATGTAATTGTGTTCTCTGTAACAAATATGTACTTTTAAAACTAGTTATTTAGGATTTGCATTGTTTAATTTGTTGTAAAGTATAAGAGTACCTAAAATCTGAACATTTATTTTAAGATGTGCTTCAAGAACAAATTTAGTTATTTTGTATTTTTCATGATTTTTTTTCTAGATTACTGAATTAACTATTTCGGGTTTTTTCTATAACTTTGGCTGTGTTCATGTAAATGATTAAAAAAAAGCTTGGCAACGTTGTGTGCTTTTGCGTAAACTTTATTTTATCATACGATTTTGTTTAAATCTTTCATATAACTGTTAAGCCAAATATGCATTTCTATGCCATTGAAAACATTTTAAGAAAGAGCAACTGCAATGTGATTTCATGTTTGTGTATGTATTTACTGTAGTTGAAATAATGTTTTATTGTTTTTCATATCATATATCAGATACTACAAGTGGGTAAATTAACCAGCATTAATTTAATGAATAGATAAGGCCAAGATAAGTCAATAAACACTCCAAACAAAGCCAATAAAAAACAGCAAATCTAAAGAAAAGCAAGGCCAAAGTTCCTTGTAGAATGCAAAGTTGTCATTTCTACTTCTAATTTTTTAATAAACTGGTTACTCAATTTAGAATTCATTTTAAATTATTTGTCTTTGTCTAAGGATCACAGGGGGCTTTGTAGTTGAACATTTTGTACTGGGTCCATCATCCAACAATCTCTTACAGTTAATGTTTAGTGTTAGATATCAAGTATTATCGTTATTTGGGTTAAATTCCAGGTTGAGAGCCAAGCCTTTTGTAATTTTATTAAGTCGAGTTATTCAATTTGTGATTCATCTCAACCTTGAGTTCAGGTCATATAACTCAGATCATCAGAAATGTTAATTAAGTATAACTAAGCTAAAAACTTGATTTCAATTCAACGAAAATCCATGTTCTTTATTTTGAGCGAATCTTAAATAAATATAAAGCGTTGTGCGTTAAGAATTGTGCAGTCAACTTGTGAACATAGAGGGCTGTGAATGCTCATATTAATCAGACTAAATAATTTGTGGTGTGTAAAATTAACTTTTTCATGCTCACACACACCACATCCAAAATAACAGCTGCAAATTGAGTGACTTAGAGAACAAAGATTTCCCACAACATGCAGCAGATATTCTTTGCAGGCAAGATGTCTGATGTGTTTTCACCCTGTGATCAGATTGTTATCTATCTTTTTGGTTGCACAGGGTTAAGAAAGTGCAGAGTTTTATCTTTTATTTACTGAAATCTAACAACATCAGATCAGTGCAATAACGATCCAAACTGAAGGTCTGTGCTGTGTCATGGCTGCACCTGAGATGATGAGAGTAATCCAGTGGAACGTGGTGTGGTGATCTGCACTCCAATGTGACAGAGAAAAGAAAATATTGAGACACTGTGTTGCAGCTAACAGTTCCTTTAACTGTTTATGGGTCCGTAAGGCTTTGGATGTGGTGGTGTTGTTTCGTTGACGTGACTCTGCAATATTGTGTGGACATCGGGGGCAATTGCTCTGGAGCGGGGTGGTTGTCCCCCTTGTCAAAAAGGGAGGTCAGAGAGCGTGTTCCAACTATAGAGGGATAACCCTGGTATGCCTCCCTGTTAAGGTCTATTCGGGGTTTCTGGACCAGGTCTCCACCCTCAGCAGGGTCCTGGGGTGTATGGGAGTTCGCCCAACTAGTCTACATATGCTTTGTGGATTTGGAGAAGGCATTAGACAGTTTCCCTCGGGAAATCCTGTGAACTTGCCTCGATTTTGGTGATAGGTTGTTGCATCATGTCTTTAGAAGACTTTGCTGGCTTTCTTCTGGTGTGTGATTAACGACCACCAGCGGAGTCAGCTGCTGTTGACTCCGCTGGGAACTTCCTTGGAGGGCCAGAGACACTCTTGCTTTGACACGGATCAACGGCAGGCCAAGGATGGAGAGGACGCTGCCGACTGCTCCTACAGAGCTACCTACCAAACTGGAGTTCTTCGCTCCTTTATTCATGCTGTCCAGCTGGACAACATTCACCACCAGTTAATTTAGGAACTCTGACATCCTCGGCTGATGGTAGCTGAACTCCTTTACAAAAATCATGACTCTACTAGTCCCAGACTAATACTGGTGTAGGTCCCATAACCTGTAGCGTTCTATCCTAGTTGTCACAGAGCCATGTCAGCTGTCAATCACAATACACAGCAGTGTCCCAGGTTGTGCCACCCCTGTGCAAGATGCTTGTGAAGTAAAACAAAACAGGGAAAGGATTTTAATGCTCACAAAATCTAATGAAAACGATATCGACATAAAGAAAATGCAGCTACAAAGTTTGCAGAACGGTTACGGGGGCATCGACAGTGAAAGTTGATTTTCACTGGCTTTTTGTGAAGTTTACCCAAGTTACAAGAGGGGAGCATAATGTAAAGCAACACTGCCAAGTGAGTAACACAGGAAACGCTCAGCTGAATCAGCGGCCGGCCAATCTGTGACTGATTTAAACTCAAACCCAGGCATGCTTTCCAGCCATGATTAATCTTAATAATGTTTCCCTTCACACAAACGTTTAGTAACATTTTTCTGATAAACTTTAAAAGGTTGTGATAAACTTAGAACAACTTCATTAGCCTTTTTTTTAAGAAAAAGTTCAACAGTTTTATTAAATTTAAAAAAAGATTAATAGAGATGTTTTTAAACTCGTAATAAATCATTATTGTACATTACAACTAGTTGGTGCTGGGTAAAATCATCCTTCCATTCTGAAAGTAGTAAATACATTATGTATTCACAAAAAGGAGGTTAAAACAATAATTAGCATTCTGACAGGCTCACGCCAGTGTCCATGCTCTTTGCTTACGTGTTTCTGCTTGCTGGCTGCTCATACATACTTCTAATGTTTAAGTATCAGTCACAATAAGGTAACCGCATTCATGTTTATGAAAAGAAGAGGAAGGAAAAAAATAAGACCAGAGTGGATTTGGCTGTTAATAAACTGACAAATTTCTGTCACCCAAGAAGTTTCAGTGCTTGATAGATTTATGTCAAAAACGAGAAGATTCTAGCATTTGCCAAAAGTGTTCACACCTGCCTATTGGAGTTCCTGGTACCCCAGAAGGTCTCCTCCTCTGTCCGAGGAGTCTACCCCACGGGGGCAAGGAGACCAAGGATGACCGGAGGAGAAAGCATCTTAATCAGGAAGTACCACAGTCCATCATTGTCTCATATACAGGAGGTTCAGGAAGTCAACACACAGAGGATTAAGACCGGATGAGAAATAAAGACAGATCCTCAACTCATCAAAGTTGCATTTAGAGTTCATTGGTATCAGCAAATAGGAGCATTAGCTTAGTTGAATAAATTATATTTATATTTGTGATTTGATCATTGTTTTTCTTCTGTTAGTATTTCACCCTGATAAATTTTAAAGAATTAAAAGAATTAAAGAAAAATATGAAACTCTAAACAATTTGTAGACATTGTCTCAGCGTTCTGTCTCTCACAGTCCTCCAGAGAAAGATCTTCCTTGAAGTAGAGATTCCTCTGCCTCAGATAATCAACGTTCTTTGATGATTTCCACACTGTCACCAAAATGCCTATTGGCACCATCATTGTCCTTTGCAGGTTAAATTTCTTGCTGCCACACGAAGTACATCCTCTGCCGGGCTTTCTTGGTGAGGGAGTTAATGTTCAGCTCCCACTTTAGATCCTGGGAGATGATAGTTCCCAGGAAGGGGAAAGACTGATTGCCGCCCCTTTGCTAGCGCGGAGCCACATAGAGTTACTTTATGTAGCGGTCCTCCAGAAGCACCCGAGCAGCCAGGTAACCAGGCCCGCTGGGTGACAGTTCGTAGGAAGCATAGCTCTAAACTTCAGCCCCCAGGTCTCCACCAACCCATCTGCGTTTCTAACAAATTTTCCCCACTCAGTGACACACCCGCTGAGAAGCCGACCCTGATTATTGGGAGCTCTATAGTCAGAAACGTGGCACTAGAGACACCAGGGACCATAGTTAAATGCCTGCCAGGGGCCAGACGGGCAACATAGAATCTTACCTGAAACTGCTGGCTAAGGATAAGCGTAAATACAGTAAGATTGTTATTCACGCTGGCGGTATTACTGTTGTGAAATTAAAGATTAAAAAAATAAAGATGAAACAGCCAACCGCTGGCAAATGGAACAAGGTGACAGCACAAGCAGACGGCAGCAGGAACCCACCCAGCAGTGTAAAAGCAGAGCATGACTACGTAACGTGACCACACGGCCCGATGACGGTAAGAATGACATGTTGTAACAGCACAGCGAAATGACGAGGGAGAACAACAGCAAAACAAGATCACGTGATGACATTTAACAACATGGTCAAACATAATATGACGACAAAGTGAACAACGTGTCCTTTTTCTGTCACGTTAAAACTGAAAATGGACGCATTTGTTTATTTTACGTGGTGCCCTGATTACTTCATTATACCGAGAAGATTTGCCTTCTACAAATATGAGGATCATCACATCTGTTTAAACTCTAGTGTTATAAGCATTTGTGCTAAATGCAACAGATTCTCAACACGTAAAAGGCACTATGGTAATATTAAGATTTCCCCAAAATTTTTTTTTTTTGCTATAGTTAGAAGGCACCACAACCTAGTGACAATAGCACCACGAGGGGGTGGCCAGGGGTGGCCATGGCCCCGCTCCATGTCCTGGCCTCCCCACTGGCCAGTGTAAATTGCAATAGCACTTGTTTAGCCTTTCATCCCATTATGCACAGCCAGCAAGGCAGCTGCTCTTCTTGACCTTCTATCGCGCTTTTATTTGTATCTGCCACTATCTACTTTCCCCTACTTGTTGTTTTGTTTTTCAATAAATGAATAAATGAACACCTTTTTCCTAATATAATTACACAATAAAAAGGAATTACTGTTCAACTGATAACGTTAACTGTAATGTTATTGGTCTATGCATATTAGATCATTATTGACATTAAAAATCAAACATTAAATCAAAGGATATCAGTAGGCATTTACTTAAGTCTTTCTGATAGTTTTCTACAGGCAGGTTTAGTACAACAGAATAAAATCCTGAAATTATGGCTTTTACTTTCAGTGTGCCACCCCAAGAGTTTAAGTGTCCCCATCTGCCCCCCCCCCCGCCAGACACACATATGCTCACAAATACAGATGACTTTTACCCGACCAGAACTCAAATGTTTACCTTCTGCATATATGTGTCTAGTCATTGATTGTGCTTTTCGTGCAAATGAGTTTTTTTTGTCGGATGCTTCACTTTTGTGTGGAAACACAAATTGTGCAGCATCTGTCTTTTTTATCTCCCTCTACTCCCCCAGTGTAAAATCTTTTTTCAACAGATCTCAAGGGCAGCGCCTGGGGACCCCGTGTAAAGCGGGGTCTGGGGCAGTTTGGGGAACGCAACCTAACGGCTTGCGCTCATGTAGCAGCGGCCGACTGGCTGTGTTCCTGGCAATGCAAGGCCTCAGTCAATCGTTCCCCCAAAATGTTTGTAAAGTGTATGTGATGGACGGTTGTACTGGAACTGAATTTTCGATTGTAATGCAAATAGCAGTTGACTAATAAAATTGATTGATTGATTGATTGAAATAGCTTATTGCACATAGGTTATTACAGTTATTGTTGCAGCTATGGTGCATGGTTGCAGTAATTACTATAATAGTTACAATTATAAAGCACAGAGTATGATCAGGTAGCAGCAAGAATGAATGACATTTATAACATAATAATATGTAATATAACACAATAATATAACACAGCACATTATTGCACATAGTTACTGCAAAACACTTGTTACAGTGATTGTAACAATTATGCAGTTATATGTATAGTCCAGAGATTGAATTTACATGAGTTGCATATTATTGTACGTTAGTTATTGCACATTACTTATTACAGTTATGGTTACTATTATATTGCAGCATTATATAATCTGGTAGAAGCAGGAATGAATGACCTGCGGTAGCGCTCCTTTTTAAACGCAGGATGTTTTAGTCTGGCACTAAAGGAGCTGCTCAGCTCCTGTACAGTCTGGTGCAGGGGGTGGAAGGTGTTGTCCATGATGGATGTGAGCTTGGGCAACACCCTCCTCTCAGCCACTTCCTCCACTGAGTCCAGAGTGCAGCCCAGGACAGAAGTGGCCTTCTTCACCAGCTTGTTCAGCCTCTTTCTGTCCCTCTCTGCGCTGCCAGGAGCCCAGCAGACAACAGCGTAGAGGAGGGCTGAGGCCACCACAGAGTCATAGAAAGTTTTTAGCAGGGGCCTGCTCACACCAAAGGACCTCAGCCTCCTCAGGAGGTGGAGCCGGCTCTGGCCCTTCTTATACAGAGCGTCGGTGTTATGAGTCCAGTCCAGTTTATTGTTGACGTGAACACACAAGTATTTGAAACTCTCCACAGTTTCTATGTCCTGCCCCTGGATGTTTACAGGTGAGTGAGGTGGGTGTCTTCTCCTGAAGTCCATCACCATCTCCTTGGTCTTACTGGTGTTTAAACACAGATGGTTCTTCTCACACCAGTCCACAAAGTCCATGATGACCGACCGGTACTCCACCTCGTTCCCCTCAGACACACAGCCCACAATGGCCGAGTCATCAGAGAACTTCTGAAGGTGGCAGCTGTCCGTGTTGTAAGTAAAGTCCGAGGTGTAAAGGGTGAAAAGAAACGGAGATAGAACGGTGCCCTGTGGGGCCCCGGTGCTGCAGAGTGCCACCTATGACTGACGGCCGTGCAGCCACACATGCTGAGGGCGGTCAGTGAGGTAGTCGATGGTCCAGTCAGCTAGATGTTTGTCCACCCCAGCGTCCTCCAGCTTCCCCCTCAGCAGCACCGGTCTGATGGTGTTGAAAGCGCTGGAGAAGTCATAGAACATGACTCTCACAGTGCTCCAGGTGGGTGAGTGCCCGCTGCAGCAGGTAGATGATGGCATCCTTTACTCCGATGTTGGGCCGGTAGAGGATGCCATCATCTACCTGCTGCAGCGGGCAGCAGGTAGATGATGGCATCCTCTACCGGCCCAAAATTATGAGTCCAGTAGAGGATGCCATCATCTACCTGCTGCAGCGGGCAGCAGGTAGATGATGGCATCCTCTACCGGCCCAAAATTATAAATGTAGAATTTATCTTCTTTAAGTGTCTTGCAACATGAATTTCTGAGATTTTCTGTAATCATCCTTGACTGTTGTGCTAAAACCTTTCCAAGTCTTTCCCCATGTTCACAAAATGTACTCTGCTTTGGTTAAAGTTTTACCACTTCTTATACTGTCCATTAGTTCAAGTTCTGTCTGGAGAGCCAGTTTTTTCTTATGTAGCGCTACTCCTGGAGCAAATGCATGTTTATTTTTTTCTGTTATTTCCCTCTTAGGCTAAGTTTCCTTTTCTCTGTGTTGTTTATTTTTCTGGTTTTTCCATGAGATCACTGGTCCTCTAATGCATGCCTATACTGCCTCCCAGAGGATAGATCTTGTAATACATGGAGCGTCATAGATAGACAAATATACAGTATATTTATGTGATTTTTAATTTATCTTGTTCCGTCTACGATTGACAGTATCTTATTGAACTTCCACTTTTTTCATTGCAAAAAACACAAAATCTTACCACATACTTTTTGTGTAGTTTCTATTGCAAATATCTTGAATACATGTGAAATAAGATATAAAAAAAAACCAACAACTTACAAGCATGTTTTCAGCACGGTATGCATTTTCATGTTAAAAATGAGAAAATGAGAAACACAAAATTTGCAGGTTTTTGTTCCAGCTGAAAAAACACTGCCAACCCCTGCATGATGAGAAAAGATTAGATTTCTCCTCCTTCTGCATGCAAACAAACAAAGATCAAATAAAATTTACAGGAACATGCAGCAGTTTGAAGTTCTTTTATTTCCAAATAAGTAGGGTTGATTCATCAGTGAATGTTTCCTAACGTGTGTATGTCTGCCTAATAGACTATATTTCACTTTAACTTTTATATAGATTAGTAGGGAATAGGGCAGGTGGGATGGCCAACAGGTCGAGGCTGAGTTGTGTGAAGTTTCTAAAAGTTATTAGTTTTCTTTTGAAGCTGCTATGGTAGAGTATTAGGTCACAACCCTTATCAGAAATACAAAGTTATCATCTCGTATTTATGACAATTTTCACAGTTTTACAGAAAAATTAACAGTTGAGTGCTTATAATCAAATTTTATATACATATTTGCAAAAATCCAGCAATATCTTCTTCAAAACTTCAAAACAAAAGGGGTTCATCAAAAGCAGTTGCAATCCTTATCATATGTGCTTTTACAATGAAAATAAATCCCAATACACTTGTTACTCTTACTCACATAAGAGCTTTTCTTTTTTGATATTGAAATTTATATGATCCTCTTTACTGTAATGAAAAACAACCAAATTACCTGAATAACTATTATGGTAACCTTATTTACATCCTAAACAAGGTTCTCTTTGTTTCTGTCAACACAACAATTGTCCTTCAATGTGGTACCAGCCTGGGTTTTCTGCAGTGCCTCCGACTGGAAGAACATGAGGACAGTGGCGAGGACAGCAGAAGGGATCATCGGGGCTCCTCTTCCCTCCATTAAGGACATTTCATCTCAATGCTATGTGTCCCAAGCCCAAAACATCGTCAGTGACCCCTCACACCCCCACCATGGACTGTTCTCCCTGCTGCCCACTGGGAAGAGGTTCCACAGCATCCGCTACAGGTCCACCAGGTTCTGCAACAGCTTTTCCCCCGTTGCCATCAGACTGTTGAACTGTTGAACTGTAAACTGGACTCTGCATCACAGTTGCATCATTATTATTATAACTGTAATAACTGCAATAACATATGTGCAATAACCTATTTATACAAGGTGCTACAACCCGTGCAATAAGCCTGTGCAATAATCCTGTATAAAGTGTATAATATATGTGCAATAACCTATCTATACATAGGAGTGTACAGAATTGCATATAGCTGTATAACTGTATCTAACTGATTCTACTTACCTACTTTGACACCTTCTTCCGACTTTTGACTATTGAGCCGTTGGGACAAGTGAATTTCTCCACTGTGAGATTAATAAAGCTTATCTTATCCTATCTTATCTTATATGGCATTACCAACGTTGCCAAACTTTTGTTATCCTTTTAAATAGTACATAACTTAACGTTGCTGCATTTTTGCACAAATGCATTTTTGCACCATTATTTGTGCACATAAACAATGGTTGAATATTCTTCTGCAGACTATTTTTCTCCTGCATTGTTACATCTGATCACTCCTGCACTTTATATTGCAAATGTTGCCTTATTCAACCTGGAATTTCACTATACTGTTGTAAGCTGTAAACAACGAAATTTTGTTTTGTATGCACTCTGTTCATACAAAATGACAATAAAGTTGTCTAAGTCTAAGGTACAACTTGGATAACATTTATTCACAGAAAACCCAAAATGCTATAGGCTTCGTGTATATCCTGGTCTTTTTCTGCCTGCTAATTCGATCATAATGTGTGCGTATATGCGCTTGCTTTATTTGCCATTTTTCTTTTCACTGTCACAAACTTCTTTATCTCTCTTCCTCTTTCAGCTCTTTACAATTTGGGCTGGCAACTTATTCTGCTGGGTTGAACAGACAGCCTGTTGATTAATTGGAACACTTCCAGATTTAACTTTCGTCTCAGCTTCATATCAGGCATCAGATATGCCTGATATACCACATCTCACTTTCAGTTTTGAGGCAGATAATTAGGGTGAAGCAGTAGAGTCTGATTTGTGTGAAGTTTCTCAAAAAAATGTTTTCTATTAAAACTGCTTTGGCAGATTATTTATTCACCATTTACATCAGAAAGCGAAACTTGCCAATTTACACTAACATGTTTTACTGAAAGGGTAATAGTTGAATGCTTATAGTCAAATGCTTGATACATATTTCCAATATCTCAGTGGTAGCTTTTACATCTTTAACTTCAACAATGACAAAAAATCCCAAAATGCTTTGTAATGACATTTATGTTTCTCTTACTCACATTAAACCTTTTCTTAATATTTAAATTGTATATAATCTGCTTCACTCTAAAGACAAACCGCAAAATGGCCTGAATAATATTATAACCCTGTTTAGATCATAGTCAACTGTCTTTAACTCTAGGAAAGAGTAACCATAACTCTGTCTAAGCTGAATTATGACCAAAAGGCATTAAAAATCTGAGACTACATTGTTTGCTTCATCTGATTTACTTTACTGAATCACTATGTAATTTTATTAAACATAAATTATACATTTTCACTTAAGACTGAAATCAACCTAATCTACCTAATTGGCACTGAAAAAAGCCAAAGCAACTGAAAGGATTATAATACAAAACTAAAATACCCAGCGTTTGTATCTTCTGCAAGATGACGTGATTAAGATCAATGGTTTAATGTGTTTTATTTTCCTGAAACAAGTCTTCTTTTTTATCAAGCAGTTACACTGTCAGATAATCAAAGCTGCAGGTTTAAGCTTTACTTTTACAATAATTTTAGTTTCTCTTTCCTTATGACCCACTAATCAGTTACTGATTCAGTAATCTTATCTTCATGAACAGCAGATTCCTACAAATTGCAACGCTCATGTTCAAATTAAACCTTGAGAAATAAGGATGTTACACCCCATAACTCCTGGTTCTGCCTAAGAATAAATAAAAAATAAAAATAAACAAGTAAGGATGTTTGACAGAGCAGTGAAACTACTTTAATTATTCTTAAAAGCCAATTGGTTTTGTGCAATTTACTGTAACTTTGATCTTCTGCATACTTTAATCATAAAAATACTAAGCCCAGCATCCAGACACCTTTTTTCTTTCATCTTCAGCAAAATTCACTTTTTCATTCAGCAGAAATACATTTTTTAGGTCAGTTCTCTGATGCCAGCTGACAATCTTTTACAGTCAGTAGTCCTCCAGATTTGTGAAGGCCTGTCCATGTATTTTGTATAGTTTGCATTTTGATTATGGATAAATTATTTCACCATCCATCAAGAATAATTTAGAAATGGATGATTCCAATTCTGACCTGTTGCAAGAAACTTGACTGATCCCAAGTGATCCCAGAATAAATTGAGTAATAGTGATCCTGAGATTTGTTCCTGTCAACATGATCTTTTCCTGCATTAATGTACCAGTCTAAATTTTCCCAAAGGGAATGTTGCTGCACACAGATGAAGCTATTTAATTAACAATAACAAGCAGCAGCTTGCAGGTTTGTTCTCCTATGACAGGCTTTTAATACTTTTACTTTCGATTGTTTTGTCGATAGACAGTGGAAATCAGAAATGTACTCGCTTTATATAATGAGGTACCATCTTCTTATCGCTGTCTGAAATTAAATCAAAGCTTTTCCTAGTTTTTGACAGTTAGGATTACAAAAATATATAAATTTGCTGAAAAGCAAACTAATGATAAAGGGAATATGGGCGTACAGTTTCTCTTCCCTTAGGACCCACTAATCTACTAGATTGGAGATCTTTGCCCCTTTATTTATCTTATCTACCCGAACAGCTGATTTCTCCAGCTCATATAGAAACTGCAACACTCACATCAAACAAGAAAACATTCTGCCTAAGAACTACATGAAATTAACTAGATGAGGGTGTCATGGCTTCATAAACTTCTGATATCAATTTATGACATTCAATTCAATTCAATTTATTTTATATAGCACCATTTCATGAAATAAGTCATCTCGAGGCACTTTACAAAGTCAAATTCATTCATATTATACAGATTGGTCAAAAATGTCCTATATAAGGAAACCAGTTGATTGCATCAAAGTCCCGACAAGCAGCATTCACTCCTGGAGAAGCGTAGAGCCACAGGGAGAGTCGTCTGCATTGTCCATGGCTTTGCAGCAATCCCTCATACTGAGCAAGCATGAAGCGACAGTGGAAAGAAAAACTCCCCATTAACGGGAAGGAAAAACCTCCAGCAGAAACGGGCTCAGTATGAACGGTCATCTGCCTCGACCGACTGGGGTTACAGAAGACAGAGCAGAGACACAACAAGAGAAACAAAAAAGCACAGAAGCTCACATTGATCTAGTAATCTGTTCTACATTAGATGGTAGTAGCGGGTGAGCCGTCTTCTCTGGATGATGTCACAGTTAACAGAACGCCAGACCAGGTGTACCTACTATGAAGATAAAAGAGAGAGAGCAAAAAGTTAAAAGCTGAAATGACAACAGTCGTGCAAAACTGGAGAACAGTAAGACTTAGTAGAGTGAGAGAAATAGCAGCAGCCTAAGCCTATAGCAGCATAACTATGGAGGTAGCTCAGGATAACATGAGCCACTCTAACTATAAGCTTTGTCAAAAAGGAAAGTTTTAAGATTAGTCTTAAAAGTAGACAGGGTGTCTGCCTCACGGACCAAAACTGGGAGTTGGTTCCACAGGAGAGGAGCCTGATAGCTAAAGGATCTGCCTCCCATTCTACTTTTAGAGACTCTAGGAACCACCAGCAGACCTGCAGTCTGAGAGCGAAGTGCTCTGTTAGGAACATACGGGGTAATCAGAGCTCTGATATATGATGGAGCTTGATTATTAAAGGCTTTATACGTTAGAAGAAGAATTTTAAATTCTATTCTTGATTTAACAGGAAGCCAATGAAGGGAAGCTAAAATTGGAGAAATATGATCCCTCTTGTTGATTTTCATCAGAACTCTTGCTGCAGCATTTTGGATCAGCTGAAGACTTTGAACTGCATTTTGTGGACTTCCTGATAGTAAAGATTCAATTTGAGTTACATCAGTGAATGAAATTTAGTTTTGCTCAGTTGATTTTGGTGCATTTCTCAGAACAGAGTTCAAATTCTCAAAGCACCATCTTCAAATCATTTTGTCATTTATGTCCATCAAAAAAGCAGTTTCTCATTCCTCTGAGCAAATTGTGAATGCTTTTGTACATTCATGGAAGTAATTATGTACAATCATCTGCTTTTCTATTTTGAGTTGCTTTTGTCACGTTGATCAAAATTTATTATATGGGTTTCTGTTGAATTGTCTCAACTGAAACTGAACGAAACTGGATGGTTTGGACATGTTTTTTTCCATGAGGATAGAAGGTTCTCTGTGTAGCTTAGTAACAACGTATGATCTGAAACATAAAAAAAAAACCTCAAAATAGATATGTTATGGGGAAATACTTTTCTGTATATGTATTAAATCCCATCAGGAAAACACGTGTCACTTTGTTTACACTACAGTCAAACATATATTATAATGAAGTCAACAGTGTCAAATGACATAGAATTTTGCTTTATATTGTCTTTTTTATTGCTCCAACTTATTTGAATGCTAGGTTTGTTTAAAACCAAGTCCCTTTGTTAATGATAACAACATTAACAAGGGGACTTTTCCTTTAGAACCAAGTTTTTGAAAACCTGGAAAGGATCTCAGAGTAACTTTCTAAAAATATTTTTATTATATGCTACTTAGCTTTTGACCTTCAGAGTAACAACGTGGTTATGGAAAGAAAATGGCAGCATTAAAGCATTTTGCAGGCTGTGCTGCTGCTCTAACTGGGCAACAATAATAAAACATGCAAATGAGACTATAAAGCAGGTGTGCCTTGGGATAAATAGGCAGAAAGTGAAACCAGCTACATTAATGTAGTTATAGGAAGCTCCTCAAGAAGCAGTTTTGAAGAGTTCAACACAAAACAAGACTGTCTGGAATAAAAACCAACAAAATGTCTGCAGAAAGGTAAAGAAAGAAATATCTTTGTTTACAGAATTTAATCACATCAGGGACTAATTCTGATAACAAACTTAACACCAAAACATCCTTGAAAGAAATCCTTAAAGAAAATGTGTGAATGCATGCATTTTGAAAATCTATGATCTTATTTTCTTGAATCTTTTTCCAATCTAAAGAAGCCGAGAGCTGCTCTCAACAATTCCTTAATGTGGTTCTTTCAAGATAAAGGAATGACTCGTTTCTTCTTCTAACTTACTTATATGGATGATTAAAGGACACAAAATTAAATAAACACATCATTAAATCATTATAATATACTTTCAAATAAATAATGTAAAATAAATTCCAAGAACTGATTAAATCGTACAATATGCCTCAAAGGTGTATTTGGCTTTCCACTGCAGTTTCCAATTCAGGAAACAGTTTTTTTTTTCTTTACCTTGAGCATCTTTAATCTACCCTGGTAAAAGAAACTACTCAGACACTTCAGTCCTGGCCTGGGTTATTCACTAATAGTTAAAAAAAAATCACAAAAGTGAAATTCATAGGACATCATTCCAATAAGTCATTTGCATATAAGTGATCTCATTGGTATCATCGAGGTTTTCTGTTTTTTTTTCTCTAAAGCAACCAATTAGAAGCCACCAAGAAAATTTACATAATTGAAACCTATTCCTAATAGAAAACATGTTGAACACTCTAATAAAAATATTGATTATCTACAACCCATACACTTTTAGAGCTGCTTACCTTTGTCACATTTGTTTTTGTATGCATGCACAATGAGAATGACAGTTTTCTGTCCTACAGGTGGTCGCTGCAGAACGCCTTGTTGCATTACATCACTGAAACTCTCACTTACATGGTAGAAGTGAAAGAGTTTTATTTGGGGATCTCTAAATGGATCAATTGCAGAAAGAAAGAGCATGAGACAATGATAAGAATGAAAAAAACGGCTGACAAACTTGATACCACTTTCACCAAGTCAAAGGGCACATTGAAAGCCATTGGTAAACACATAAAGAAAAAGTTTCAGAATGATCCAGAGAGCAAACTTGCAGAACTAGAAAAGTGGCTGACTGAAGTTTTGAAAGACACCATGGAAGGTCTGGAGAAACTCAGCATCTTCTTGGATGCCATGGAGAAGCTGGCAGTCACTTCCTTACATGTGTTCACTGAGAACCAGATTGTATACCTTCCTGAGGAGTTCTGCTATGAAGAAGTTCAAGCTGTGATCAGAACTGCACAGCAAGTCAGTCCTTTCCTTTTTAAGTTCAAACGAGATGCAAAGTCCTTCTTCCTTCCTAGCCTTCACAATCTAGAGGTTCTTGGACAACAACTGGAAAAATACATAGAAGCCATTGAGGAAATATGTGAAAATCATGGGAAAAGGTAAAATTTCATTAATTTTATTTAATACTGCAGGAAAAATTAGAGAGTACTTTTTTCAGAGTTACCATTATTTTCCTCTAAAAGAGTAATGTTTATTAATTTTGGAGTGTAATTACTTCCCGTGGTCACTAGAGTAGGAGGAAAAAAAATAGAGTTAATTATATTGGAGTAATATCAAGACCACGCCCCTTAATGCTCCTTAGGTTTCGTTTCTGCCGTCATTTGCAATCCCAGCAGTGGAAGGTCAAGGTGAAGACGGATGTTTGTCGGGTAAGTCAGCAAATTACTAAAATTTATTTTATTTAAGACAAAATGTCAGCAGCATTTTGTTAGCTTATTGGAAGGTATTACTTGTGAGTAGCATTGCAGCTTGCGGGTCTCACACACGGTATAACTGCAGTTATGTCGATGCTAATGTTAGCTTCAGCACAAACTATATTTTTAAATGTGAATTTAAACCGAACTTCACTGTTAGCTTAACTTACCACGTGTGTTTTTACTGAGCTTAGTTTTTACTGCCCATTTTATCGAAGGTTTACTCTCTATTGAGTTGTGCCCTCGGTTTGCAAATGTATTTAAATTTAAAATGTTTCATGTACCAGTCTACTATATGACCGCGGTGAAGTGGTCTGTTTTCTCTGCTGTTCGGGTAGCAAGGACTATCATGAGGTTTTACCAGACTTTGGTTAATAAGTGAGGTTTTGGTGTGCACCGTCAGCAAGCACATGTGTTTGACTCTGAATTGAGTCATTACTTAGCTAGTGTGTGTTTGGACCGTTAGCAAGTATGTGTAAGGTTATCTTCTTTGAATTAAGGCATTTACATGATTGTTCTAATTTTTTTTTTCGTTCTATGGTGGTTTTTTTTTCATGAAGACCGTTTTCACCTGGTATTTTGTTAGCAAGCACGTGTATTTTACTCTGAATTGAGTCATTACTTAGCTAGTGTGGGTTTGGACCGTTAGCAAGCACGTGTCTTTTACTCTGAATTGAGTCACGGAACGAACATGTCCTCAAGGACAGTTTTGGATAGTTTTCCCGCGTAGCAAAGAGTGGAAAGGAATTATGTGAGGTTTACAGAGGTGAGCTCAAATGAAACTGGTTGACACCAGCCATTCTTTATTCACTCAGAGATGGTGTGTTGTGGTCTATGCTGGAGCGGCAGCACTGTAACGTGAATTGAAAGCCATATAAACACACTGGAAGCAAACTGAGAAAAATAAGTACTTTACCCAGCTTTCAAACAACATTTAATTAGATCCAAATGTAGAGTGATATCGAGTCTAATTGTAAATAGGGCTTTTGTAATACTTAAGCTAATTGTATCCTTCAGTGCATGAAATATATCATCTTAGTAACTTTTATTTTTTCACTTTCCATAAAGGATGCAGGCTGTAAGAGTGAAATACAGAGACCGCCAGAAATACATTTGTCATGAAGGGCAGCTGACCTTCGAATCATTTTTGGAGTGTGGTGAGTGAAACATTGCACAACCTACTGGGTGTCATATGTAAGTTAGCGGTGCTGTCTTTTATTATTATTATCATTATAATTGTTGTTTTCAAGGACCCTTAGAAAAGTATGTATTTGACTTTGGACCCCCTCTCTAAATTGTGTTTTGTGTACCCCGATAAAACGAATGATTTGAGTTAGAAATGTTCGCTGGAAAAGTATATTCACATATTAGCAAAGATCTTCATGATTTTTTTATAAAGTATGAAATCGTTGTTTTAAGTGGTCCATATCTAAAGAGATTCCAAATGTGTGACCTTTTAATAAAATTTTTATAAATTGCACAACACAATATCAATCTTTAGCAATATTGTTTTGTCTTCACAGTTTCCAAGAAGTTTGAGATTCCTACCTTGGACTTAAAAGTCTATGATGATTTGAACACTGAAGTTGACGAGGATGTATTTGCGTTTCTTGTAATGAAACCAGACCTGGGTGTGCTTGAGGTCCGTTTGCCCAAGGGTTCAGATTTTGAGGGTGAGTAACTTGTTAACTCAGAGGCTCATAATCCATGCAGTCCTGTCTAACTTTGTAATGCAACATAGTAAAGAGATGCTTATCCACATTGCATGACATTTTGAATAAACATGCCTCTTCACTAGCTCAGTGTGTGGATCCATCCTAATCTAACGGGGTCTTGTACACTACTCTTATCACAGATGATCCTCTCTTGCTAATGACATATTATAACCACACCTGTTATGTCAACATGCTAGATTCAGTCAGCCCCTCTAGAAGCCACCCCCTTTGCACCAGCAACAGCTCCTTTGATGAAGGGGACTCTGATGACACCATCATTTTACAGTCTACTCCTGTCCAAAGAAACAGAGCTGATCTGACTCGTCTCGCTCAGGTAAGCTTTGCACATGGAGGGATCAAGATGGTGATTCTGATAAAAGGGTATGGGGGAAATTAGGGCTGGACAATAATTCAATAACAATATATATCGATCGATAGACGTGTGACGCGGTAGGAAAAAAACGGGTCGATAAAAGTTCGATAAAAAACAGTTTTCATTCCTTCCTTTCAGTCTATCATATTAGTTGATGCTACAGTCACTACTTCCTCTCGACCAATCGTAATCGCGGACCCAGGCACGCCGTCACAGAGCGCCGCCCTCTCAAACCCCAACAAAGAGCACGTGAATATGTCGCAGCAAGGAGCGGCGGAGGAAACAGTCCCAAAACGGGGTTTTACTAGTTCGCCAGTCTGACAGAAATAAACCACAGTGATTTGTAAAACTTGCAAGAAACCAGTAAAAACAAAGTCTGGTAACGCAACCGTCGTCGTCGTCGGAATCCTCTGGAGGTTCTTCCAAAACAAAGCAGGTATAGCAGCTAAAATGGGCTCCCTTCTTTGTGATAAAATGACAAAGCGTCCAAGCGGCATAAGGACATCATGCATGCAGTAACGTGCTTCATAGTGATGGTGTGCCACTCTTGATCCGCGATATAAAGTTCCGGGCCGCAAGTTTTTCTCTAACAGCGCTCCCTAAATTGTGCAACTAGTGCCGGGAATCAGTTCAAAATGAGCTGCAGTCTGCGTCTTCCCACGCCACAACCTCAGACCTGCATCAGCCTCTCAATTATGAAACCTGAGGAGTAACTAGTGTACTATTCCCACCTAAATAGGCTATTTTATTTATTTATTTGGTATATTTATTTTGGACATTTTACTGGTCACTTTAGTTTATTCTTAGTCAGTATTTAATAACATAACCCAGGTCTCTTAAGTTATTTTTCTTTAAAAAAATTCTGTTATGGTTAAAAAAGTTGGTTAAATAAAGATTTAATTGGAATTATGTGTTTGTGTTTTTTATTAAAATTAAATCATTTAGCGGTATCATAAAATGTCCAGGCAGAGCTGCACATAAAATATGGGTTTAAATATTTTCAATAATTATCGATATCGATCAATATACATTTTTTTTTTTTTTTTTATCGATGAGCTTTTTTTCTATATCGTCCAGCCCTAGGGGAAATTGGTCAAGTAAATTTGAAGAGAAATATGGAACATGGTTTACATTTTTGTCACTGTAAATGTAATTGGCCACCAAATCCCTATGTCCCTTCCCTCATTTCCCCCCTTCACACTTAGCTCATTGAAAATATTCTGAGGAAGAAACCTGGAGGAGAGAGGATCCTTACCGAGTATGGTCGGACAAAAAGCTTAACAGATTCCACAAGACGTGACATGGTGAAGATCTTGGTTGCACACATGGCGAGTGAACATGGGTATGTTGTCATGTAATTAATGTCCAACCCTAACATTTATGGTTTTATTTGGTGCAGATCCAGTGCAGAAAGCATCGGCACAGCAATACTTTTGTTTAGCTCTCACATATGTGTGTGTGTGTGTGTGTGTGTGTGCGCGCACTGTAGGACAAGTCCTTCAAAGCGCGTGAAAGAGGACTACGCAAAAGGTATCACAGCCTTGTTTCCATACCTGGCTGATCCCCAGGGAACTTTGGGCTATGTAAGTACATAAAACAACTCTAAACTCTTAACTCATTACTTTTGTTACAGATCAAAAAAACAAGTGAGATTTCAATTAGATATCAACATTTCTGTATGCTGACCCTTTCTCCTAACCTCGACAAGTTAAACACAGCAGACGTCAAACTGGCTAACCTTGATTTTAGCAACTGTCTATACAGGTACATGTTAGTGTTTTAAGGATGAAAATTTTAAATACTTTCTTGTTTTTTAGGAGCAGTATTACAATCCAGTTGATGGGAGTGGATTTCTTGCATGGAGAGTGAAAACGCTTCAGAAAGAAGCCTCAGAGGGACAAAAGAAAAGAAGCCCTCAGCCGCTGACAGGTACATGAATTTGAGTGTAGTTATATTTTTCTTATGAGAATTCACGCATTAAATTCATTATTAATGTGCATAGTGACTTTTGTTACAGTAGTGGGCATTGCAGGGGTTTAGAAAAAAGACAAGTGGCTCGCTATGTAAGAGGTGAAAGTGGCTCAAATTTTTTTGGGAAGTTAAAGTATTGCATCATTAAGTGGTTTCACTGTTACAGGCGGTCCAGATTCTGGTGAGAGAACCCCCTTCTGTAAGGAAAACCAACTGGCCACAGAAACCCAGTGTTGTGAGGCCATTGCACTGATGAAGCATACAACTGATGAAGCAATTATCAGGGAGAAGATGAAACAGACCTTCACCCATCGCCAAGCAATGGTCAATGACCCAGTAAAGTCCTCTGAAATATTTACCACCTTTCCAAGATTTCTTGACATCAAGGGAATGGTAGGTCGCTCTTAAACTACCTAGCACTGAAATCGAGCTGAGATGAAAAATTACTTTAAACAGATGACATCCCTGGTAAGCCCTGGTGCACCTATTAATGATGTATGCCATGTTGTTTTCTGTATTCCATCTTGACTGCAGATAGAGCAGGATTTCAGTCTGATGTTTGGTGATGACATCTCTGCAAGGTTCCTGGAGAAGTGGCCTACTCACTACAGGCAGAGAGTCCTTGAACAAAGTCGTGGCCTCACCCAGACAAGCGACCTTGAAGATCTCCTTCATAACGCAGAATCCACAACAGAAGAACTGGAAGATGGTACACTCGAATAAAAGAGATATATGTGTGTGTGTGTGTGTGTGTGTGTATGTATGTACGTACGTGTGTATGTGTGTACGTATGTGTGTGTGTATGTGTGTATAAACATTTTAGTAAAAATGTCTACATTTCCTTTATTTTCAGGATGGGACAGTGAAATGTCATCCATCTTGCTCCTTATCCACCTCATGCCACCATCACCTCATGGCCGCAACAAAAGACCAGGAAAGCTCTCTGCCAGACAAGCCATTGACCACCTTGTGAAATTTATCAAGGTAATGTTACAGTTTATTTAAAGCTTAAGAAGGCTAACTGTTCTGTTTGTAACATTATAATAAACCCTGTGAAATCTATCTGATTTGGCTCCCCACAAATCTATCATCGTCAGCCTCATATACGCTGATATGATTAAACTGAAAAACGGGAGCTAAAAGTAAGTAAAATCTTAAAATTTGTAACTTTTTCCTTGATTTGAGCAGCTAAATAAGATTATTTGCCATGGAATGATTATTTCTAAACCTAAAATAAGATAATTAGCTAAACTGCACTTGAAATAAGATGATAGAGATGAATTTTTATTTTAAGTACAAAAATCTTATTCCATTGGCAAATAGTCTGATTTACCAGCTCAAATCAAAGAAAAATACACTAATTTCAAGATTATTTTACCAACTTTTAGTTCCCTTTTTGCAGTGTAAGTATTTTATTTCTTTTACATTTAGAAGAATAAAAAACATAAGGCTGAAAATGTTATGGTTCAATTGCATTTTGTGGCAATCAGTGATTGTGGTTGTGACGATGGGGCCTTAAACTGCAACAGATTAATTTTAATAGCAAGACTAATTATATTTTCTTGTCACAGACTGGGACCAGTGTAGAGGGGCATCTGGACAGCATCACAGAGAGCCGTCAACCCTATCTGCTGGCTGTGGGGACCCAGAGGAGCGCCATACAAAAATACTTCATTGTGATTGACAAACATGCAATCCCATGTCGGTCACCAGATGCGCTTGCCTCTTTTGATGAACTTTTCAAAGCTCATTTCGTCTTCGCTACCTCGTACAACAGGGATCTGGCCAATGTCTACCACTTCTTGCAAACCGCTGTTTACCAGATTGATGCTGCTACAACTAAGGTGAATCCCAGGGTCAAAGAGATGAGAGCTCGGATGCTGCACTGATTTTGACACATTAAGATGCTTTGGTTTGGAGGGTTCTGATGCTGCTCTGATTTATTTATTTTTTTGTTTTATACTGAAAAATATTTTCATTTGAGGGCTCTGATTTTGTACTGATTTACTTTTTTTTGCTGGGTTGAACCCTATTGCAATATTCTACTGCAGTATCTGCAGCAGCTGGTGTAGTGATTGTGTGAATATTCTACTTAATTTTATTATATTATATTTTAAGTATTATGTGTATCCCCAAAATCCTTCTTTTCCTCCCTTATATTGATTACTCTGCCCATGGAGCTTTATTCATGGAGATTTTTGTTGCAAGCTTTTGAACCATTTAAATTTTCATGTCTCATATAATGCTGTCATATTACAACAGCCAAACAATATTGACATGTATATGTTGGGTGCGCTTGCATCTATTATGCATTTAAGAATAATACAAGTTCATTGTTGAATATTAATTTCTGGTCTTTTTTTATTATTTCAAACATTTTACAATTCATTTTAAGTGAAATTTAACTCAATTAATTGTAGAATAAGGCCTCTAGTTTGAGGCAGTTACTGCTCTGTATAGAGTAAAATTTAACTCAAATAATATTAGAAATGGACCTCTATTTTGAGGCAGTTACTGCTCTGTATAGAGTAAAATTCAACTCAAATAATATTAGAAATGGACCTCTATTTTGAGGCAGTTACTGCTCTGTATAGAGTAAAATTCAACTCAAATAATATTAGAAATGGACCTCTATTTTGAGGCAGTTACTGCTCTGTATAGAGTAAAATTCAACTCTGTATTGAGTGAAATGGTGTTGGAGTTGTTTTCACTTTATGCTAAATTGAGTAAATTTTAGTCTTGTGGAGTAAAACATGAACTCTAGATAGAGTAGAAATAACTCTGAAAATTTAACTCTGTGATGGGAGTAAATTTTACTCTTTTTGGACTGGGACCAAATATTGTCTTTTTGGGAGTAAAATTTTCCTCAAATTGAGTAATTTTTACTCTTCAAAATTTACTGTGTGATAATATACTCTATTGTTGTTCTAAACCGAAAAATAACAAAAAAAATGTTGTCTTTCACAGCTTTAAATTTGAGATGTGCTTGGAAATAACTGAAGAAATTGTTGTGGATTGTGATGATATGTGTAAAAATAGTATTCAAGAGATGACATATCACATTAAGCGTCTTGACAAGATCAGGTAAGTTTTACATATTGTCACCTTCCTAAAATAATGACATATGGATTTTTTTATTAATTTTATTTTAATTTTTGCCAAAACCACCTTTAGGTATTAAAAAGGGAGTGATTTTTTGTGGGAGAAATCACTTTAGGCAAAAAAAATAATAATAATTAATAAATAAATGCTATTAAGCCATTATTTTAGGAAGGGGACAATATTTTAGCACAATTCTATTAATTTTTTCAGTCTTATTTTCTGTTGTTACGAGTTTAAAGAGGGGTTTTATGCATTTTTCAGAAACATAGCTTTTTTATAGTACAATAAAATATTACCTTCAGTTATGAAAATGCTGTATTTGTCAGAAAGCTCCTATCTTAGCCTAAAAGTTCCCACCAAGGCGTCTTAGCTTAAGAGTGATTCAGATAGTTGGTGAGACCGAGTCTGAGTAAGATGACAGAAGTTTTAGTGAGTAGGTGTGGTTAACCCCATTATTAGGTCTGACGCTGTCTTTCAAGAGTTTTGATCAGTTGACAGTACGAGAAAAAACAAAACAAAATAACAGAAATGCACTCTTAGAGATCAAAGCAGAGAAATTAGACTGGATTATGAAAATTGTGTCATGATGATGAAAACTAGCTAAATTAATTGTTTGTCACGAATTAAAATGTTTTGGATCACCTTACTTAGATCCTCATTAGAATTTTAATGTTCGCTCGCCAGACATTTTACGACGACATGTATTTTATATTAATGCACACTCACCAGACAGCATTTTTAATGGGGTTCCCTGCTTGTATAAAGCAGTCATATTTGGCAAAATGACCAACATGAAATAAAGAAAAAAAGAGTAACAAAAAAAGGAAACAAGCAGCAGCACATCTGTTCTGGGAGGAGAAGGAGTGTTGAAAGTTAAAATTGTCCCTGCATCATGGTGCAAATAGGTGGACTTTGAATTGTGCTGTTACATATCAGCCTGGAAGGTGAAGCCTACAGCAATCAAAAGCAAGGAGTTGGCATCACACGAGCAAACGTCTGCATGATTTTAGGCTACTGACATTATCATGCAATATAAACAATACTTTATTACCTATTTTATATATATATATATATATATATATATATATATATATATATATATATATATATATATATATATATATATATATATATGTATATATATATATATGTATATATATATATGTATATGTATATATATATGTATATATATATGTATATATGTCACTACGATATATGGGTGTCACTACGAGCTACTTTGTATGTTTTAGTAAATTTTCTTGAATTAATTTTGATCACAAACCAGGTAGACAAATTTTACTCATCTTTATACAGAATTAACAATTAAAAAAATTCTTCCACAGGATGGATGAGCACTTTCGGATGGAGATCCTATTCCAGGGAGTCTCCTCATCTGGTTTCATCGATGTATTTGCTGCTAATAAGGATAAAATGCTAAGGTTTCTGAATGACCTGGAGCAGTGTGCTGATGAGTTAGACAGGATGAACAAAGGAGCAAAGATCTCCAATCTGGCGGGCAGCTCAGTGAAAACAACTGGAGATGCACTCAGCGCTGCAGGTGTCGCGTTAACACCATTTACAGGTGGAGCATCTTTAGGGCTGACACTTCTCGGTTCAGTGATGGGGGTAGCAAGTGAAACCAACAGTGTGGTAACAACCTTAACAAAGGCTGGAGTTAATCATACTTCTCAGAATAAGGCAAATAAAACTTTCCAAAGTTTCATGGAGGTTTTCCAAAAGATCCAGGATTGTCTGGATGAAGGGATGAAACACTCGACAGTAAATCTGAAGCCAAGTAAGACAAAAGTCTTGGTGAACTTAGGCAAGAGTGTTGTTAAATTAAATCCCTTAGGAAGTGCCATGATTAGTGGTGCTTCTGTTTTAAAAAAAATGGTTGCAGGGAAAAGTAAAAACCCTTCAACCCAGCACATGCTGGGTGATGGAACTACATCACGGAGCATGTCCTCAGATGCTCCTGATACTTCAGATGTTACAGATTCTGGTCAGAGTGTGGTGAAAGATCTTCTGTCAGAGGAACTTCTTGGTACTGGAGCTGAGGTCTTCCTTGCTGGCAGGCATGTCTTTTCTACTGTCAAAGAAAGCAAGAAGGTGCTCAAAGACAGCAAGACTAAAGTCTCAACGTTCCTCACAGATCGAGTTGCATTATTTCGTTCACAGATAGAGTCATGGGACAAGATCCATAACTCTTTGCAACTTTGTGAAAGCAGCCTGACCAAAGAAGAAAACAGAAATATTCTCGAAGAGCCATTTTATCTAGGAGACAAAGTATAACTTCACTGAACCAAATGTAACACTTTCTTTACATAAAAAACATAATTTATCTCAAATATTGTAGAAAAATCGGTCTAAATCTGTGACAGTGAGCATTTCTCCTTTGCAGAGATGTTCCATCCCACCTCACAGGTGTGGCATATCAAGAAGCTGATTAGACAGGATGATTATTGCACAGGTGTGCCTTAGGCTGGCCACAGTAAAAGGTCCTAAAATGTGCTTTATTGTGGGGGTCTGAAAACCAGTTCATATCTGGTGTGACCACCATTTGCCTCACGCAAAGCAACACATCTCAGAGAGTTGGCAGAGAGTCGGTTGGTGATTGTGGCCTGTGGATTGTCGGTCCACTCCTCTTCAATGACTGACCGCAGTTGATGGACTAGGGCTGTCTGTCTCTTTTAGTCTCTTCTCTCTTGATGAATAGGCCACATGGCCTCATCTGCATCACACTCAATATTTCCCCTTGAGATGCACCTAGGAAAAAATCTTCTTGCATGCCTAATCCATCCTTGACATGCCTCTGCATCTATATCATGGGCAGCAGCAGTCATTGCATTGAGCAAGGGCATCTGCTCATAGGGGCAGTGATCATATACTTTCCATCTCCATGCACTGAAGAATTCCTCTATAGGAATAGATACAGACATATCTGCATATACTGTATAGCAGCAATACCTGCTCTCCCGTCTAAAAACTCTAACAATGGATGCAATCGTGTTTCTATTGAGAAAAGTTTGGACTCTTTGTCCCTCCCCTCTAAGTGAAAGGCCATCATTTACCACATGATCAATCGTAGTTGCCTGAATTTCATCTGTAACTTGAGCCCTTCCAGCTACACCACCACCTTGCACACGGATTCCTCTTCCTCATAATCTTCTTCCCCTGACCCATCTACCTCTTACTCTGACTCTCATCTACTTTAGACCATTCATGCTTGCAAAGAACAACACAAAACATGGTACCTTTTACGTAAAGCCTGCATACTGATTGCAAATTGAATAATTGTGTAAAGAAGTGTCAAACAGGTGCTTCAGTGATTTCATTCCAATCAAGAAGTTTCTAAGAGCTTGGAACATGTGGTTTCTGTTTTGCTACCACAGCTAAAGCAATGGAGTTTGGACTGCATGAATGACATCTGCGTTAACTATTTTGGAAGAGGGCGGGGAAAATGTGTCAAACCAATGAGAATGGGTTAACTCATTTGCAAGAGGTGTCTTTTGCTCTGCTGAGGTGGTGATGCTGAAAACTTAGAGGTTGCCAGTTTCTTCAAACAGGTCAAAGCAATCAACAAAAACTGTAATTGATTAAGAATGTCATTGTGTTCTCTGTAACAAACATGTATTTTTAAAAAGTAGTCATTAAAGGAATTGCATTAGTTAATTTTTTGTAAAGTATGAAAGGACCTAAAATCTGAGCATTTATTTCAAGATGTGCTTCAAAAACAAATTTAATTAGCTTTTAGTTTAATATCTTAGTATTTTTCATGATTTTACTCTTTCTTGATGACTGACTGAACTATTTCAGTTTTTTTCTATAGCTTTGGCTGTGGTTATGTAAATGATTAAAAAACGCTTGGCAAGGTTGTGTGCTTTAGTGTAAACTTTATTTTATCATAGTATTTTGTTTAAATCTTTCATATAACCGTTAAGCCAAATATGCATTTCTATGCCATTAAACATTTTTAAAACAAGGCAACTGCAATGTGATTTCATGTTTGTGTATGTGTTTACTGTAGTTGAAATAATGTTTTATTGTTTTTCATATCATATATCAGATACTACAAGTGAGTAAATTAACCAGCATTAATTTAATGAATAGATAAGGCCAAGATAAGTCAATAAACATTCTAAACAAAGCCAATAAAAAAACAGCAAATCTAAAGAAATGCACGGCCAAAGGTCCTTGTAGAATGCAAAGTTGTCACTTCTACTTCTGATGTTGTAATAAACTGGCAACCCAATTTAGAATTAATTTTAAATTCTTTGGCTTTGTCTAAGGATCACAGGGGGCTTTGTACTTGAACATTTTTGGACTGGGTCCATCATCCAACAATGTTTCACAGTTAATGTTTAGTGTTAGATATCAGTGGTAAGTGGTATTATCGTTATTTGGGTTAAATTCCAAAAGCCTTTTGTAATTTTCTTAAGTCGAGTCACTAAATTTGTGATTCATCTCAACTTCGAGTTCAGGTCATATAACTCAGACCATCACAAATGTTAAATAAGTATTACTAAGCTAAAAACCTGATTTCAATTTTTTAGATAAAGCATTGTGCGTTAAGAATTGTGCAATCAACTTGAGAACATAGAGGGCTGTGAGCGCTCAATTATAAAATAATTTGTAGTGTCTAAAATTAACATGTTCACACTTACACACTACACATCCTAAGCAACAGCTGCAAATTGACTGACTTAGAGAACAATGATTTCCCACAACATGCAGCAGATATTCCTTGCAGGCAGGATGTCTGATGTGTTTTCACCCTGTGATCAGATTGTTATCTATCTTTTTGGTTGCACAGAGCTAAGAAAGTGCAGAGTTTTATCTTTTATTTAACTGAAATCTAACAACATAAGATCAGTACAATAACCATCCAAACTGAAGGTCTATGCTGTGTCATGGCTGCACCTGAGATAATAAAAGTAATCCAGTGGAACGTGGTGTGGGAAGCGTCATGGTCTGCACTCCAATGTGACAGAAAAAAGAAAATATTGAGACACTATATGTTGCTGCTAACATTTCCTTTAACTGTTTATGGGTCCTTAAGGCTTTGGATGTCGTGGGATTGTTTTGGTTAACATGATTCTGCAATATTGCATGGACATTGGGGCAATTGCAATGGATTGGCAGACAGGGGTGGTGATAGACTATAGAGGGATCACCCCTGTATGCCTCCCTGTTAATAGTCTATTCAGGGTTTCTGGACTAGGTCTCCACCCTCAGCAGGGTCCTGGAGGGTGTATGGGAGTTCGCCCAACCAGTCTTCGTATGCTCTGTGGACTTGGAGAAGGCATTGTCTCTCAGGAAATCCAGTGGACTTGCCTCCATTTTGGTGATCATTTGTTGCATCACCTCCTCCAGGCAATTCTGCAGCTTCATCACATCTACCATGAGGCTTTAGAAGACTTTGCTGGCTTTCTTCTGTTGTGCGATTAATGCCCACCAGCAGAGTAAGCTGCTGTTGACTCCGCTGGTAACTTCCTTGGTCAGAGCCAGAGACACTCCTGCTTTGACAGGGATCAAGGGCAAGCCAACGATGGAGTGTACGCTGCCGACTGCTCCTACAGAGCTACCTACCACGCTGGAGTTCTTTGCTCCTTAATTTATGCTGTCCAACTGGAGAACATTCACCTCCAGTTCATTTAGGAAGTCCGACATCCTCGGCTGATGGCTGAACTCCTTTATAAAAATCATGATTTGAATTATCCTGGAACAGGAACATGGTTTGAAAGTTTGGATCCATCCTGAGACAGGAAGAGAGAATAGACAATGCATGTGAAAACTGGGATAATTTAGAAATTTCTCAATAAAAATCAAGTGTAAAACTCCTCCTTATTTAAAAAAAATGTCCTCCATTGTCCCTCCAGTGACACTACACTTTTCCCACAGGACAGTTCAATCACTTTTTCAAGCATTTTCAAGGTAAGTTTTCAAAAAGTTCCAGCATCTTAGCAACAATACAAATAAACTTAAGAAGACAGTTTTGTAATGTTTTATTAGGACCATTGCAAGAAAAAATTATAAATGAAATTACAAAAAATAACTCATAAAATAATAAAGTTCAAATAATATCAGTATAAATTCAGTTTATTTTGAGAATAAAAACAATATTATGACAGTTTGTAAACTACGACTATATTCTTTGTAATACTATGACTATGTCCTTGTATTAGTCCCAGACTAATGCACTTATACACCCAGTAGCAGCACAGCTACCAGGTGTTGAGGAAAATAAATATCTTAGTTGTATTCGTATGGAAGAACTAAAGGAATGCAGGGTTGTTGACTGTCACTCTCTTTGAGGGTAAGATAACATGCAGTTGGGTTTTATGGCAGGGGGTAGGTCATTTGGCTTGAACTTTTGCGGAGAAGAACATCGTCTTTGTTCGAACAGATAGATCCAAATTTGACACCACCCCCTCCTGAAGAGATGGGAGGGAGTCAGCCTTTTAAAAGATGTGTTCAGAGTTGTGAAAGTCAGACAGAACTCTTTTACATCACCAGGATGTCAGCTTGTAATGAATACAACAAAATGGTAATGTAAAATGTTGTCTCCGTTGGGAATTCCTAATGGATTAAATATGCATATTACAATGTTTACCTCTGATCAATGTTTTTCTCATTTTACTGTCAAATCTTAAACTGGGGTAAAAATGGGCCTTCAGAGCTAAGCAGGATTAGGCCAGTACTTTAAAATCAACAATTTGGTCAGCCGTGACCAGGATTTGACAGTAAGTGGAGGAACTTTTTAAATTTGGGCATGAAGAAGTAATCTTTACGACACCACAGGGTCGTTCCCGAAAAGGTAAGAAGATTTTTGATTCTCCTTTGGCAAAATGTTTGACGTTTAGGATAAATTTAAATGGTGCTGTAGATGAGAAGCTTTCTTCTCAAAATATCAGGGGTTAAACAGAGCAACTAGTATGAGAGGATTGAATAGAATGTATGTTGAAACCGAGAAAGGACTGAATGGGATTTATGTTTAAGTTTATGTAAAATAAGATAGAAACGATAAAATATAAATAAAAGAAAATAAAAAAAATAAAATACAAAGAAAAAAAGAGTTCTAAGATTTGGCCACCTTAACTTCAGGCTGACGAGTTCTGATGATTTTTAGGGCTGAGATGGGGCGCTATCTCTGGAATATGGGACTTCCAAAAGAAGCGTAGCGATAGGAAACGATCAAGATACGTTAATATTTTAAAAAGTTGAGTTAAATTGATGTTGAAGTTGCTTGAAAATAAAACATTTTCAAGCAACTTAATAAAAAAGTTATAAGGAAACATTGCTTCCATGAAAACAGCGGCAGCCGGCATGGGATGTTGGAAGCTTTTACAACGGGTCTGGCATCTTGGTGGCATCCTGGCATCCTATGGCCTTATCCTAGCATCTTCGTGGCACCTAACGGCCACAGACTTTGTAAGTGTGCCAGCGTGTTTTCAAGTGATGTTTTTATATCACCACATTTGTTTTTCTTATCACGAGTTAAACCACTCATACAGTAACGTTATAAGTTTCCTATTGAGTTGCTTGAAAATGTTTGTTAAATTATATGAATTTAACACATGAATAATTGAAAGTAAATATATAATAGGTATTAAATAACCCCAAAATCAAAGCATTTTCCCATAAACAGTGACAGAAGGACAGCAGGTGGCCTGCCAGCTTAGTGACACCTTGTGGTGGCTGCATGCCACAAGGCTGCCACAAGGCTGGCGAAAATTCCACAAGCTTTTATTGGAAATGATATCAATACAACATGATTATTTGGAAGTAGTTATAGACTAACAGGTATCTATAACAAATCATTTGCCCACACACAGCAACAGGAATGCAGCAACAGCCATGACATCTTCTTGGTAGGCACATGCCAGTGAAAGTGCTGCTGCCACCACAAGAGCCACTATTAGCTGCTGCGACCACCGGAAGTGCCACTAGTAGCCGGAGGTGTCACAGGAAGTGCCACTATTACCTCCACCGCCAGCTTTTATTGCAAATAATACAAATAAAATATGATTATTTAGAAGTAGTTATAGTCTAACAGGCGTCTATAACAAACAGTTTGCCTAAAAACAGAAACAGCAGTACAGGAAGAGCCGTGGCACCTTCTTGGCAAGATCATGCCAGTGAAAGTGCCACACCATGCCACAGGAAGTGCCAGTGTCCGATGCCGCTGCCACAAATTGAGCCTGCTGTATCTCCAAAAAGGAGAAGATTCCGGCATGTACCAAAAATGTTCACACCTGCCTATTGGAGTTCCTGGTAACCCAGAAGGTCTCCTCCCCCGTCTGAGGAGTCTACCCCATGGGGGTTAGGAAGGCAAGGATGACCAAAAGGGGAAAGCATCTTCATCGGGAAATACCACAGTCCACCATTTCTCATACACAGGATTGTCCAGGAAGTCAACTTACACAGAGGATTAGGACCGGATGAGAAGAAAAGACAAATCCTCTGCTCATCAAAGTTTCATTTAGAGTTCATTAGTATCAGCAAATGTAGGAGCGTAAGCTTAGTTAAATAAATTATATTCTTGTGATTGTTTTGCTTCTGTTAGTACTTCACCCTGATAAACATAGCTAATTAAAGAAAAATATAAAACGCTAAAGAATATGAGGACATTGAGTTATTAGTCATTTTGATCATTGAGTTCTATGATGATTGTAAAATAGTAATGGTTTCGTTTCAGGAAGTATTAGGTTTTTAAACCTAGTTTAAACAACAACCTGGTGATTTATTATTTTCCGAGTCACTAATTTTTTTTCTAGCTCACATACCAAGTTCATGTTGGTAAAAAGAGGAATAGCAGCTGCAAACGGCTGGGGGTTGCAAATCCTCATCATGGCAAGGCTACTAAGAGGTTAAATGGCAATAAGAAGAAGGAGAAGAAGGCCGCTTGGAAGGAAGGTGGTTGTTAGCAGCCAGACGAATATTCATCCACGCCTACTTGAATAGATAACCCAGAATTCTGGACCAGGCACCCGACAGACTTAGGAACCTCTGTCCTGTTAGATGAGAGCTGGATAGAGTTAACCTCTCAAAATTCTGTAGTTAGAGGGGAAATTCTTAACATTTAGACAAAAACAGAAAAAACTTTTTGAAGGTTCTGCTGGATCATGGGTCTCGGCGGTCCTCTCACAGTCCTCCTGTCAGGACTCAGCCAGCAGAGCCGTGCAGTTCTGCCGGCCCTGTCCTCTCTGCTTCCCTCCGCAGGTGTTTGCGGTTGACTGGTGGGCGGGGCACGCACACCTACGGTTGGTTCAGCAGCGTCAGGCCGCGCTACAAGAACTGCGCACAGACAGCAGGAGGATGCCAGAGTATTAACCTGAGTGGTAAGCGAAAGGCCGCTGTCTTTGACAGATCTCCAGTTTTCTACAAACTGATCCTCTCTCTGTGCTCTCCAGGTCTCACCTCGAGCTCCCCTGATCGCCCTTCCTGGCGGATCTCCCTCTTGAAGTCACCTGTGCCCGCTCAGTACGGTTCCTCGGATCCCTTCCCCGTGCCAAGCCTCCGAGCTGAAGCCCCTCGGGACTCACCTGGTTCCTCCTGCTGCTCCCGGACCTCTGGATTCTCTGGCGCTGCTCGGATTCCATTCAGCCTGCGCCCGCCGGTCACTCAGACACCTGCCACCAGCTCCATCAGGCAAGGCTGAGTCTGCTCCATCCTCCCCGGCCCGGTTTCCTGCGCCCAGTGGTGAGCTTATGCCAAACTCTAACGTTGATAGGTTCCATCAACCCCTTCTGACGTCTCCCTTTTTTAATTTGTTATGTGGTCACATAACCTGAGCCCTCTCTGGGACCTCCAGCTGACAGTTGGACCACCACAAAACATGGAGCTCTAATGAAGCCATGAGAAATATTGGAAACAAGAGCTTGCAGCTATAATTAAGTTTGGTGATTGGGCACGGGGAGAGAGCTGCATAGAGGAGTGCACGGTTTCTCTGACCATGTTACGATAAGTGAGGAAGTGCAGAAGTTCATTGAACATGTTTGGCAAGAAAGCTTAAACTGTGGAATAGATTGTACATTTTTTTGTGTTCCTTTTTTCAATAAACGAAAAAAAGAAGAGTTTGCCTGAACACAGGATGTTTTGTTTGAAACACACATCAGACATACACTCCCAAGAACAGTTTTAATGGAAAGCTAAACACAAACACTTAAGTTTTCTCATGATACAGCTGACAGTTGACAGTGGAATATTTCGAAGCGAGGAAATTATACGACTGGATTTGTTGCACAGGTGGCATCCAATCAACGTTCCACTCTGGCATTCAGTTTGCTCCTGAGAGCGACCCTTTCTTTCACAAATCTTTGCAAAAACTGTCTGCATGCCGATGTGCTTGATTTTATACACCTGATGCCATAGAAGTGATTGGAACACCTGGTTATAATAATTTGGACAGGTGAGCAAATACTTTTGCATTATAGTGTATGTTACGGCCCCTGGCCTCTGGAGGCTGTGCAGGCTTCATCGTTATTCAAATTCAGCTGTGTTAGAACACCTACCTGATTGGCTGCCGGAAGGCTGCAGAGGAGCTGCAACCTCAATGGACCAGCAGACCCACCTGCACCAGTATAAAAGACTCTAGAACTCATTCCTTCTTTGGGGGGGACAGCTAGTACGAAGTGGCTTTTGATAAGCTGTTCCCCCACTGTTGGTGGTTTCAATTGTTTTGGGCCCATTTTGAATTAGTTGTGCTTCCTAGTTTGGTTATACACATTGTAATTCAATTTACACTAAGCACTGTTAAGATTGTCAGACCTTTATTTTGTGTTAAACTGGGTTGTATTGTTTTTGTGTTTGTGTTTTTGTAATAAATCCCCATTTTTATTACACTCATGTCTCTGGACACATTTTTAGGTGAACCCCTAGACCATGGGGGTGTAACAGTGTATATTACTAATTTACTCGTTATTAACTGTAATTACTGTTTGAATTGATATTAGACACATGCTTCTTAGTCTGTGTGATTTTATGTGTTTTATGATATTTCATGGGGACTTCCATTGCTTTCAACATTGTATTTGATTGCACTGAGGCATTCATCATGGGGCTGAGGAGTAGGAATGTTCAAGGTATTCTCTCTATCTGTATGTCTGTCGCAATTAGACCCACGTCTGAGACCAACACACACACACACACACATGGGGATCTTTGCATGGCTGGCCAATGTGTGGCTTGGCTCCTGGATCAGCTTTCTCCTGCACAGCGTAGAAAGATCACTGCGGCTTTGATTTTGATTTTTGCTTCGCAGAAAAAAACAGTTTATTTAGCTTGGTCCATCCTGCACATGTTGGTGGGTCTCTGAACCCCATGCGGGCCCACAGTCGCTTTGTCCCTCCTGACTAGAGTGTCGTGGCCAGGAAAAAGAGAGTGTCTCCTGAGTTTTATAGTTGTGGTCACCTAGCTGTGAGGGGCGGTTTCCTAGCAAGTCAGTCTGCAGCTTCTAATAGCATCAGAGACATTCTGATGATTTCACTTGGCAGAAATCACAACAATGGTGACCTCTGAACCTGATGGATCTTTGAATTTGTTATGTGGTCACATGACTTGGATCCTCTCTGGGACCTCCAGCCTGCAGTTGGACCAAAACAGAACCTGGAGCTCTAATGAAGCTATTGGTCCCTTCAGCCTGGTTCTGCACAGCAACCGACTAATTTAACAGATTAACTCCACCTTCTAAACATTGCAAAATTCTTTAACATGTGGTTCTGATCAAAAAACAGAAATCATAGTGGTTCTGTTTGGCTGCAGCTCTGCTAACAGTTTATCTTCACTTCCAGTATTTGCACTAAGATATGCAAACATCTCTCTGAAGCTGAAAATGTGGGACTGCCCTTTAGGAGGAACAATAAAAGATCAGAGCAGGAAGAGGTTATAATGTGGAAATGTTCCATGTGGTTTTGTTGTTGATGTTGTTTGTTCAGCTTCTGGTTTTGAGCTGCAGGAGTTTAGCTTGAAAAGGAAAATCTGGTCTTCAGTCTTCCCAAGTCAGATGCTTGGAAGTAAAGAATCTTATTTTAATCCGCATACTGTCAGTATTGGTTCTTTAATTCTCAATGTGTTTTCATGGTTTGGAATGATGGAGCAGAAATATAATTTCATCGTTGCTTTGTGTTTCTGCCACTTATTTATTCAACTAAAGGAAATAATCTGTCATTTAAAAACATCAGAAATAAGATGGAAATGTTTTAATATAAATTAGGGCTTTTTGATAGTAAGTGTTGTGAGAGAAAATATGTTTTCCTGAAACATGGATCTGAGTTTTATTGAATTATTAAAAATTCAACAATGGAACGGAAGAGAATGAGCAGCAAATTAATCAAATGCAGAAGAAAGAAATTTGTTTATTGTTCATTAAAACACATGAAGTAGAACTGCAGCAAATATACAAAAGGAAGATTTAATATTTTAATCTAAAAAGTGCTTAGAAAAATAGGAGCCGACAGAAACAGATAATGTCCAGAAATTGAGAAAAACTGGCCAACATTTCAATAAAATCTGACTGATGAATGAAAGTAAAAAAAAAACAAGAGAGAAAGTCAACATGCTGATATTCAGAGTGAAGCTTTGACTGGAAACAGGCAGAAAAACGACATGTGGATCCTGGAATAATCCCAGCTTCCATCTTTAAAGGACTGGAAGAGGAAGAAGTTTCCAAGGAATCATTTAGAAGAGTTTCACAAAGAAACAGATTAAATCCATGAATGTGAAAACGTGTTTCTGAGTGAAAGAGACAGACATGAACAGACTGAACTATCAGGCAGAGCATTTATCTGACAGGAGGAGTCTCGACTCAACTCAGCAGAAAAACAATGAGGAACCAGAACCAAACCAGAATCCAAAGCCAGGAAGCAGAGGTTCAGTGAATGTGGTGTTAAAGGTGTGGAGGTGGATCAGTGAGTCAGAGGAGACGCTGTAGAAGGACAGAATACCAGCAGGACAGTCCACATACACTGCTGCTCTGTTGGAGATAGAGGAGGAGGAGATACGTGTTGCTCTGTCATTGTGCCAGACAGAGTAACCAAGATGATCAGAGCATCTCAGACTCCAGGACTGATCATTAAATCCAAACAAACAGTCTCCGCTGTTTCCTCTTCTCCTGATTCTTCTGTAACTCACTGATATATCAACTCCTCCTCTCCACTCAACCTCCCAGTAACAGCGACCAGTCAGACCAGTTTTACACAGCAGTTGAGGAAGATCAAATCTTTCTGGATGATCAGGATATGACTGAAGCTCCTCCACAAATGTCACCTTCCTGTTGTCTTCAGACAGTTTGAGTTTTCTGTTCACTGTGTTTGTGTCAAATGTGAGTTGACAGGAATCTGATGGAGAGAACAAAGACAATCCAGCTGCAGTTATTGATCATTTATTGACACTTTGATGACGACTCCCGAATGAGTGATGGACAGTTTGAAGATGGTTGAATGTGAGCTGCTTTGTTGTCATGAATCAAATGAAAAACACACTTACACTTCCTCAGACCTGGTGTCAACCATCGGACTCCAGCAGGCTCCACCCTGAAAGGAGGAAGGGGGTCAGACCATCAGTCTCTTTCAGCAGCAAACATGGACATTACATGTCTCTCAGACACGCATTGTCCTCCACTGAGAAAGGACCAGTGCAACATTTGGACACGTCCACTTGTAAAAATCCAGAGAAAGAAAGAAGAGCTGAGAGCAGACAGACACCTGGGCTCTGACGTTGATGATGAAAACATTGCAATGGAGGAATTAAACACTAAACACGCCCTGTGGAAATCTGCTGTGGCCACACTAGAAAATCCAGAAATACAAACATTTTAAAGGAGAAGCTGCATCACATTCAACAAAGAGTTCAACAAGAATCAAAAATAAGATCTCTGAGCTCAGACTCACAAACCAGGGAGAGGCTTCCATCATCACAGACAAACACCTCCAACCTTTCAGCTCTTCCTCTACCAATCAGCACCACCAGGTGGCGCTGCATACATTTACAATGAGACCAAAAAGAAGATGCAGCTTCCTGAATCCAGCAGCTGCAGTAATGGGCTGTGAAAGTGTCCAAGGAGCCTCTGGAACAAGGCCCCCAGCAGATAAAACAGTCCAGAGAGTCTTTGTTTGCATCTTTCCACACAGATTTCCAACCTGCTTTGAGAGGGAAATTAAGTCCTGTTCTAATGATGATGACACGCTCTGATATCACAAATCAGGAGTTGGTGGACTTCTATATTTCCAGCATGGAGGACATAAAAGATCTCAGCTCTGATGAAGAGCTCGCCTGCCTTCCAACTGATTCAGAGTCAGAGAAATATTTCCAGATGAACTAAAATGTTGGATTGTTACGCTGCTGCAAGCAGCTGAACAGGAGAATAACAAGTTCTTCTCCTGTTCAGCACTATGTTCCTGTCAGAGACTTCAGAACAACTAAAGCAACCAAAGCCAACTAAAGATGGATCCAAATAACCCAGCTTATGCTGGAGAACTTGCAGAACCCAAATACCAGATCACACCCATATGTTTCAGTCCTGACCAAAGCTGCATGTGATCTGGTTCTTACTCAAAGCTGGATGTTTTCTGGTCCTGAAACAGGCTGGATGAAGGATTTATGTTGAGGTTTTGATTTATGAATTTAATATTTGAACTTAGGTACAGGAGCTGGACCATGCCAACAACCACATCCCCAATTATCTAGCAACATAGTTATACCCTGTTCACCCACTCTTATCACTGTTCATAAAGGGCTGTTATTTTGCTGATTTGATCTCATTAATAGCCTTTTATAGTGTCTTACAAATTCATGCTAGAGTGTCCAGTCACAGCAAACTAATATATTGTTGTGTAATACTCTTTGGCATGCACATTCTGTGCTCTTATTGGAGAATCATGCATCACCGAGATGTATGCTACCATCGAACACTGATTTTTACCCACTTTCAACATGGGTATGTTGACATATCAGTGGAAAGGCTAATATCTAGCCTTTGGTTTCGGTTGCAAAAAAAGTTAGTTGATAGATTTTATGCCAGAATTTTTATCTTTTTTAGGCTAATGTTCAGGCTAATGTTCTCAGTTTGTTCAGTCAAATACAATACCGCAGGAGAACGATAAGTGTGAAAGTGTTTTGAAACAGAAAAAACACATTCATGCAGTTATGTAGATGTAGAGATTGAGAGGCAAAGGAACTCAGTCTCTACAGACAGCCACAGTCATAGGCTAGCTTAACATGGGTATTTCGAGACAGGGGCCAACAAGGGCCAAGTGACCTTGTATAATGTGTCCTGGCTCCTGTTATGGCCCCACCACAGAAGACAAAATACTAAATCAATTTCTTACGATGATGATCACAGAGTCCATATCTGATTGGTCCCTTGGACCAGTTGTTATAAGAATTATTATTCTGAAGTCACTATGGCCTCACACCACTTGGACATAGGAGGCCTGGAGACCTGATGTCTGTGTATAAGATCCACTGTTTGCTGAGTGCAGGGCCAAATGCTGCAGCTGCTGAGGAATACTGATTGTTTACGATAGACTGTCTATGTTTTGTCTCATGGGAAGGCCACGGTGCAGTATTAGGGGAAGCCCGAAAAGCGACACAGACAGAGACAGGGCAGACGCAGACCGCAGCGGAACCGTGGGGTGCGATTACTTACCATCTATGTGAATCTCTGCTCTGTTTCTCAATTAAAGTGCTGGAACGTTATTACCACCGTCTCGTCATTTAGTAAAGATGGGAACTCAGTTACTATAGTTTAATATTCCACCCAAAACTCCCATAACACCAGTTTAATTTTTTACCTTCACAGTTTTACTGTAACAATAATTTAAAAACACAAGTTGTTGCATTTTTAGCTTCAGCTGTGTTGAAATAAGATCACAGTTCAGGTATCTGAAACCTGCAGTTCTAGAGCCACAAGTGTTTATTTGGCCATTAACCAACAAAATATTGCCCTGTTTCTTATGTTCTGTGCTCAAATAAAATACTGCCCCCCCCTTTTTTACCTTTTTTTTTACCCCTTTTTTACCCCCCCAATAAATTTGGTCTAGAACTGTCCCTACGTTTCTAAATGTCATAGTTGTCATGTTTATTAATTTGACCGCTTGTGTTTCGCCTTCCCTGAAGAGCAATGGCGCCCCCTAGGTGAGGTGCGTCCCTAACTTTGGAAAGTCCTTCATTAAGCTATTACTAATTATTGTTTAGCCATCCATCCACCCATCTTCTTCCACTTGCGGGGATGGGTCGTAGGGGTAGCTGCCTTAGTAGGGAGGCCCAGACTTCCCTTGCCCCAGCCACTTGGGCCAGCTCTTATGGGGAAACCCCAAGGTGTTCCCAGGCCAGCCAAGAAACCTAGTCCCTCCAACATGTCCTGGTTCTTACTCTGGGTCTCCTCCGATTGAGACATGCCTGGAATACCTCACCAGAGAGGTCTAAATTTATCCTGCACATGACCCAGCCTCTCACTCTATCTCTAAGGGAGAGCCCAGACACCCAATGAAAAAAACCTCATTTTGGCCGTTTGTATGTGCCATCTCGTTCTGTCATTCACGACCCAAATCTCATGACCATAGTTGAAGGTGGGAACGTAGATTATTGTCCCTTGTCCCTTATTCATGAACAAGACCCGAAGAAGACACTCTACCCTTTTCCAGCTCAAGAGCATGGCCTCAGATTTGGAGGCACTGATCCTAGAGACTGTTCTTTGTATTTATTTAAATAAACTATCCAATTATCTAACCAGAAGTGATAAGAAGGGTAAGAAAGGGATGGAGAAGGAAATTTAATCAAGAGTGTTTTAATTTATGATCTGACCAAAAATCTGTCCAAACTGTTTCATAAAGTACTGTATACCATTTTTTCCCCATACCTGAGAGCTTCCAATCTCCAATGTGGATCCTTTATTCCAGCCGACAACAGCTTCACTCCTAAATCTCTTGGATGATTGTAGCTCAGGTCCAACTCTTTCAGATGTGAGGGGTTGGAGCTCAGAGCCGAGGCCAGAGAAGCACAGCCTTCATCTGAGACCAGACAGCCTGACAAGCTGCAGACAAACAATTCAACACATGATGTTAACATGAGAAAGTAGTGCACAATAAACTGCTGCTCAGCTGGTGTTAATAAACACAAAATATAAATAAAAATTTGTTTTGTTCTGTAGGTCATCCAAAGTAACATCTGACACATTTAAAGAGTTGAATCCTGGCTAGAGCTCCACTGGAATTGAAACTCTACAAAATGACACAAACTCTGTACAAGGGACTGGCTTGAAGCTTTTTTCAAACTGGACCTAAAATACAAATGACAAATTGGTGGTCTCAGTGGAACCATTGTTATGGTGTTTAGATAGCTTTAATCTCATTGATGGAGTGAATAAATAAAGCTGAGATAAAGGATAAAGTAGAGGTTTGTATTAATGTTGGACTTAGCCATTTTGGGGCCCCAGGCAAACTTTTGTGACAGTGCCCTCTTCCAAGTCTGCCCTGAGTGTTAAAGGTTCTGTAGAGCGTACTGCTTTTATAAATACTTTTTCTGGCAAAGACTAATAACCTCACTTCAAAAATGAACATGTTCTCATTGCTTAGAATTAGCTTTAAATAAATCCATACATGTTGGTGCACCCACTGAGAGATGCCATGTTGGATCGCTATTTCTGCTTTCAGTACCCAAAAGGGGACCACCTTGTCAGCCATACGCGTTTTCCCTATCTGTCTTCTATATGAGGACATGCTGTCAGTGGACGAGGAGTAGAAAACAAGAAAGGAAAATTCATGAGGGAGTGGGCATTTAAAAAATGCCAGCCTTCTGCTGGACAAGTTAATGCAATGTAATAGTGAAGTTTATTTTGCTGTTATGTTAGAAATAGGACAGTGTATTTCAGTAACGTCTCTGTCTTCCTGGCAAGGATGCCTGGCTTGTTCATCTTTTCTCCTCCCTCTCAGGGAGTCTGTGTGTGTATGTGGAGGGGCAGCCTTGACTTGGGCTGAAACAGCTGCAGAAGTTTTCAGAATTTCTCAATACTCCAGGTAAATGCCAACTCCGAAAAGCAGAAATCCTGTTATCATAAATCTGATTTTGAGCGCATGTTCAACATCCTCGACGAATAAAATGGACAGACACACAATCTTCCTACCAGGAGTTCACGGTGTGTCTCACCAAGGCAAAAAGGCTCTCGTTTTGAAAATTGTATCAATTGCGTTGAGAGTCAAGATGACCAGATCCATAATTTACAATTTGGAGGATATGTAAAAAGAATTCGTGTGGGGGGACGGGTTCTGACTGTTGTTTGCGCTTATGCGCCAAACAACAATTCAGATTACCCACCCTTTTTGGAGTCCTTGGAAGGGGTACTGGAGAGTGCTCCTCCTGGGGACTCCCTTGTTTTGCTTGGGGACTTCAACACTCACGTGGGCAATGACGGTGGGACCTGGAGGGGCGTGGTTGGGAGGAATGGCCCACCTGATCTGAACTCGAGTGGTGTTCTGTTGTTGCACTTCTGTGCTCGTCATGGATTGTCCATGACAAACACCATGTTCAAGCATTAGGGTATCCACATGTGTTCTTGGCACCAGGACACCCTAGGTCGCAGTTCAATGATCGACTTTCATCTGATCTGCGGTCCCATGTCTTGGACATTCGGTTGAAGAGAGGGGCGGAGCTCTCCACCGACCACTACCTGGTGGCGAGGTGGCTCCGATGGTGGGGGAGGAAGCTGGTCAGACCTGGCAGGCCTAAACGCATTGTGAGGGTTTGCTGGGAACGTCTGGCAGAGTCCCCTGCGAGTCAGAGCTTTAACTCCCACCTCCGGGAGAACTTTGAACACATCCCGAGGGAGGCGGGGGACATTGAGTCTGAATGGACCATGTTTCTCGCCTCTATTGTTGAGGCGGCTAGTCGGAGCTGTGGCCGCAAGGTTGTCGGTGCATGTCGCGGCGGCAACCCTCGAACACGCTGGTGGACACCAGCGGTGAGGGAAGCCGTCAAGCTGAAGAAGGAGTCCTATTGGGATTTATTGGCCTGTGGGACTCCGGAAGCAGCTGATGTGTACCGGCAGTCGAAGCGGCAGGCGGCTCGGCTGGTCGCCAAGGCAATAACTCAGAAGTGGGAAGAGTTCGGAGAGGCCATGGAGAAAGACTTCCGTACGGCTTCGAAGCAATTCTGGTCCACTATCCGGCATCTCAGGAGGGGGAAGCAGTGCGGTACCAACACTGTTTACAGCGGGAGTGGTGTGCTGCTGACCTCGACTCGGGACGTCATGCGTCGGTGGGCGGAATAATTCGAAGACCTCCTTAATCCCACCAACACTTCTTCCATTGCGGAAGCAGAGCGTGAGGACTCTGGGTCGAGTTCTCCCATTTCTGGTGCTGAGGTTGCCGAGGTTGTTAAAAAGCTCCTCGGTGGCAAGGCTCCGGGGGTGGATGAGATTCGCCCTGAGTACCTTAAGGCTCTGGATGTTGTGGGGCTGCGTTGGTTAACGTGGCTCTGCAGCATTACGTGGACATCGGGGGCAGTTCCCCTGGATTGGCGGACTGGGGTGGTGGTCCCCCTATTTAAAAAGGGGGAACGGAGGGTTCCAACTATAGAGGAATCACACTCTTAAGCCTCCCTGGTAAGGTCTATTCAGGGGTTCTGGAAAGGAGGGTCCGTCGGATAGTCGAATCTCAGATTAAGGAAGAGCAGTTTGGTTTTCGTCCTGGCCGTGGAATACTGGACCAGCTCTATACCCTCAGCAGGATTCTAGAGGGGGCATGGGAGTTTGCCCAACCAGTCTACATGTGCTTTGTGGATCTGGAGAAGGCATTCGACTGTGTCCCCCGAGGGATCCTGTGGGGGGTACTCCGGGAGTATGGAGTACCGGACCCTTTAATAAGGGCTGTCAGGTCTGTGTACCACCGGTGTCAGAGTCTGGTCCGCATTGCCGGCAGTAAGTCGGACTCATTTTCGGTGAGAGTTGGACTCCACCAAGGTTGCCCTTTGTTACCGATTCTATTTATAACTTTTATGGACAGAATTTCTAGGCGCAGCCAGGGTGTTGAAGGGATCCATTTTGGTGGCCTTAGGATTGCGTCTCTGCTATTCGCGAATGACGTGGTCCTATTGGCTTCATCAGGGCGTGATCTACAGCTCTCACTGGAGCGGTTCACAGCCGAGTGCGAAGCGGCCGGGATGAGGATCAGTGCCTCCAAATCCGAGACCATGGTCTTGAACCGGAAAAGGGTAGAGTGCCTTTTCCGGGTTGGGGAGGATGTGCTGGCCCTAGCGGAGGAGTTCAAGTATCTTGGGGTCTTGTTCAAAAAGGAGGGGAAGATGGACCAGGAGATCGACAGGCTGATTGGTGCGGCGTCTGCTGTGAAGCGGCGCTGTACCGGTTCGTTGTGGTATAGAGAGAGCTGAGCCAAAAGGCAAAGCTCTCGATTTACCGGTCGATCTACGTTCCTACCCTCATCTATGGTCACGAGCTTTGGGTCGTGATCGAAAGAACGAGATCCCGGATACAAGCGGCTGAAATAAGTTTTCTCTGTAGTGTGTCTGGGCTCTCCCTTAGAGACAGGGTGAGGAGCTCAGTCATCCGGGGAGGACTCAGAGTAGAGCCGCTGCTCCTCCACGTCGAGAGGAGACAGTTGAGGTGGCTCGGGCATCTGGTCAGGATGCCTCCTGGAAGCCTCCCTGATGAGGTGTTCCGGGCACGTCCCACCGGGAGGAGGCCCAGGGGAAGACCCAGGACACGCTGGAGGGACTATGTCTCCCGGCTGGCCTGGGAACGCCTTGAGATTCCCCAGGAGGAGCTGGCCCAAGTGGCCGGGGAGAGGGACGTCTGGGCCTCCCTACTGAAGCTGCTACCCCAGCGACCCGAGCCCGGATAAGTGGAAGAAAATGGACGGACGGACGGGTGTAAAGGTTAGACAAGAAACGTTGACAAATCTATCACTGAACTAATATTTCCATCATGTTTTCAGAAGGTAATGGACAGAAATATGTTTTCAACAGGATTTAGAAATTTGTACCTGAGAGTTTCCAGTTTGCAATTTGGACTCTCCAGTCCAGCAGAGAGAAGCTTCACTCCTGAATCCTGCAAGTTGTTGTTACTCAGGTCCAGTTCTCTGAGAATGGAGGACTGGGAGCTGAGAACTGAGGACAGAGCTTTACAGCTTCTCTCTGAGAGGTTACAGCCACTCAGTCTGAGGAAACAAGGAGGAAAATATGTTATTGAACAAATAAATTATGTTTATTTATTTGCAGTCACCAATATTCTCTTTGGAAAGATTGATTATATTATATATACTATAATACAAGTCCTTTTGTTGTGAACTGGTTCATTACAATTAATCTGAAGTAACAAATTAATTTTCACCTCATTAGCAGATTTCTCACTATCAGAAATAAAAGCAGTAACAATCTTTGTCCTTACAGAGCTTTGTTGGAGGCTTTAACCACTGGCAGCAGCCTCAGAAGAACCTCCTCTGAAGCAGAGTATTTCTTCAGGTCAAACACATCCAGATCTTCTGCTGATGACACTAAGATGAAGACCAGAGCTGACCACTGAGCAGGAGACAGTTTATCCGTGGAAAGACGTCCTGAACTCATAGACTGTTGGATCTCCTCCACTAGAAAACGATCATTCAGTTCATTCAGACAGTGGAACAGATTGATGCTTTTCTCTGCAGATACATTCTCAATGATATTCTCCTTGATGTACTGAACTGTTTCGTGATTGGTCTGTGAGCTACTTCCTGTCTGTGTCAGCAGACCTTGTAAGAGTCTCTGATTGGTCTGCAATGAAAGTCCCAGGAGGAACCGGAGGAACAAGTCCAGGTGTCCATTTGGACTCTGTAAGGCGTGGTCAACAGCTGTCTGGTGAAAAGACTTTGGTTCAGGGTTCATAGACAATAAAGACCTCATTGAAGTTTGCTTCTCCTCCATCAGGTTGACACCAGAGTTGATGAACGCCAGATGAACATGAAGAGCAGCCAGAAACTCCTGAACACTCAGATGGACGAAGCAGAACACCTTCTCCTGGTACAGCCCTCTCTCCTCTCTAAAGATCTGTGTGAACACTCCTGAGTACACTGAGGCTGCTCTGATATCGATGCCACACTCTGTCAGGTCTGATTCATAGAAGATCAGGTTTCCTTTCTGCAGCTGATCAAAAGCCAGTTTTCCCAGAGACTCAATCATCTTCCTGCTCTCTGGACTCCAGTGTGGATCTGTTTCAGCTCCTCCATCATACTTGATCTTCTTCACTTTGGTCTGGACCACCAGGAAGTGGATGTACATCTCAGTCAGGGTGCTGGGCAGCTTTCCTCCCTCTCTGGTCTCCAACACGTCCTCCAGAACCGTAGCAGTGATCCAGCAGAAGACTGGGATGTGGCACATGATGTGGAGGCTTCTTGATTTTTTCAAGTGGGAGATGATCCTCCTGGCCTGCTCCTCATCTCTGAACCTCTTCCTGAAGTACTCCTCCTTCTGTGGGTCAGTGAACCCTCTGACCTCTGTCACCATACCAACATACTCAGTAGGGATCTGATTGGCTGCTGCAGGTCGTGTGGTTATCCAGAGGCGAGCAGAGGGAAGCAGTTTCCCCCTGATGAGGTTTGTCAGCAGAACATCCACTGAGGTGGACTCTGTAGCATCAGTCAGGATCTCCTGGTTCTGGAAGTCCAGAGGAAGTCGACTCTCATCCAGACCATCAAAGATGAACAGAACCTGGAAGTGTTCAAAGCTGCAGATTCTTTTGGTTTCAGTAAAGAAGTGATGAACAAGGTCCACCAAGCTGAACTTTTTCTCTTTTAGCACATTCAGCTCTCTGAAGGTGAATGGAAATATGAAGTGGATGTTCTGATGGGCTTTGTCTTCAGCCCAGTCCAGAGTGAACTTCTGGGTTAAGACTGTTTTCCCAATGCCAGCCACTCCCTTTGTCATCACTGTTCTGATTGGTCGATCTCTTCCAGGTGGGACTTTAAAGATGTCTTCTTGTCTGATGATTGTTTCTGGTCTGTGTGGTTTCTTGGATGCTGTTTCAATCTGTCTGACCTCATGTTCCTCATTGACCTCTCCAGTCCCTCCCTCTGTGATGTAGAGCTCTGTGTAGATCTGGTTCAGAAGGGTTGGACTTCCTGCTTTAGCGATCCCCTCAAACACACACTGGAACTTCTCCTTCAGACCAGATTTAAGTTTATGTTGACATACTGTTGCAGGATTTTCTAGATTAACACAGAAAATAAAATCAGGAATGAAACCAAATGATCTTCAGAAGATGATGTGAATAATGTGATTCCATCTCTTCAGACATCAGTAAATGTGTGATTTATCCATCAGGTTAATCTTTGTAGAAATCGTCTTACTGCTCTGCAGACGGTCAGCCAGTTCCTCCAGCTTCATCTTCCTCAGGAAGTTCAGAGTGATCCTCATCAGTGCCTCTCTGCAGCACCTCTTCTGCTCTTCATCCTCACCTTCCAACACATCCTTATCATCTCTCTGACTCCCTGAGCAGTTTGGGTCATCTGTGCTCAGAATGTTCTGGATCTTCTTCAGCTCCTTCTTCACAAAAGTGACAATGTTGTCCTCCAGCAGCTGGAACAAAATAATATATGGAGGACACATCAGACTGAAATCATGGATCCAAACATCAGAACCATAATGGATAGACTGAGAGTCCATTGGTCCACAAAGTCCAGCATGGAGACGACTGAACAGAACCGTTGGAAAAGTAGTTGTTGTACATGTACAGACCATAAATATGGAGTCCAGCTGGGTTTGATGCATCTGGGCAGATGGACCTCTGGGAACCTCTGAGTTCTGCTGGTCCACTCTGTGGAGGAACCTGAACAATTAGGAAGGAAGAAAATATTCATCCAGCAGTTTTTACAGATAAAATCACCAAGAGCTTCACAGTAAAAGTCCTTAAAACAGAAAAACTGAGCATCAAATGAACATGATACAAATAGGTTAAAAAGAGGAAGATGAACTAAAAGGGTGAACACCTGAACCACCTGAACCAGATCAAGAAACAAAGTGTTTCCTGATCTGGGACTTAACTGTCCACACTGTCAGAAGATCTGATGCTGGTGCGAACTGTGTCCCAGAGCTTAGAGACAGTGTAGGTGAAGGTTCTGTCTAAACAGGTCTTAAAGACAGTGTGTGGGACATACAGCAAGTTCTAGTGACTAGATCTGAGGTGGTGTGGACACGTAGGAGGTGTGAGATTTGCGTGTCCCTGCAAGGTCTATCATGGATGTGATGGTATTAAAAATAAAATGGATCCAGAGGAAGAGTGGGCGAGTTCGGGTGGTGGTGTTGGTCCTGGTTTGCGGTCGGCTCCCAGGGTCCTGCGGCTTGTCCCTGTTCCTCGGTGGTGCGGCTGGTGGAGCCTCATTCTCCGGGTGGGCTTTCGGAGAACAGGGTGCCTAATGGAGGCACCAGCTACCTTTCGGAGGGGTGGTGGACATTACTAGACACCCTCTTTGGCACTCCCAGTTTTAAATACACTTGAGAACAGCATGCAACATGCAGGGAAAGGAGCTCCGGCATTGTGGCTGTTGGCGGGCTTCCTTAGGGCTGTCCCTCCTCTTCCCTTGGTTGGGGGAGGCAGATTTCTTGGGTTGGCCCCTCTTGGGCACCTTTGCTGTGGGGGTCCCTTTGGGCATTTGGAGTCTTGGTTCCCCTGGCGTCTGCCTTGGTGCTCTGGGGGGCAGGTCTTTGGCTCTTCACAACCATTGTTGAGAATTTTTCTCATGGATAAATCTTACATACACAAGCACACTCTCACAAACACCTACAGGTGCTTGGATCCAGGTACTTACAGACTCACTTCCATACAGAAAACCCCTATTATTATCTTCAGCTGTCACTTGATACATATTGTATTGATTAATACCGTGATGGTATCAAGGCCTTGGTTGATAGTATTTGTAATACCTTATCTGCTGGTTGTGCTGTTATTTTTACATCTCCCTTTGTAGGTGAAGAAGCACACTGAGGATGTTGTATCATTCTCTCCCTTTTCTCTCCTCTTTTTCTTTCACCTTATCTCACTTTTTTCTCTCTTTTCTTCTACTTTCTTGTTTCAGTGTCCATATAACATTGAATATTCCCTGCATTAACAAAGCTTCTTGCACGTATAAATCAAGCGGAGCAATATGGGGAAGGCTCCGCTTGTGAAAGTAAAATCTGTTGGGCTCTTTTTGGAATTAAGACAACAATTCTTATTGCCATGTTGCCAGACAGGACACTATTAAAAAACAAACAAAAAATAAATAAAAAATAATTAAATAAAATGGATCCAGTAGGTCACTGGAAGCCAGTAAGATCACATTATACCTCTCCACCCAGAGACAATTGGAATGTAAAGGCCCTGAAAGACATCTGGATGTGAGCAGAGAACCAGATGATCCATGTAGTTGTAGACATTTAATGTTCCTGCTGGTCCCACTAAGAATAAGAACAACCTATGGTAGGGTGACCAAACGTCCGTATTTCCCGGGACATGTCCGTATTTCACGTCCTGTCCCGGGCGTCCCGGGTTTTTTTTAGAAAGTGAGGAAATGTCCTGCTTTTTAAATTACCTTCATTGGACCATTAAATTGACAGGCACTAGGGCACTGCGCTGCGTGTGACGTAACCCCTGAGCCGTGTCCGTGCGGGCAGCCCTGTTCTTAATCAGAAGATAGATAGCGTGGATAACAATATCTATCGATCGATAGACGTGGGGCGTGATAGGAAAAAATAGGGTCGATAAAAAGTTCGATAGACAGTTTTACTTCCTTGCTACAGTCGGCACGCCGTCACTAAGCGCCGCCCTCTCAAACCACAACACAGAGCATGTGAATATGTAGCAGCAAGTAGCGGCGGAGGAAACGGTCCCAAAACGAGGTTTTACTAGTTCGCCAGCCTGATAGAAATAAACAACAGTGATTTGTAAAACTTGCAAGGAACCGGTAAAAGCAGAGTCTGGTAACGCAACCCACCAGTATTCATCACGTAAGCCGCTCACACCCGCAGCAGCGCGAGCTGCGCGGCCCCGCGAGCTGCGCCTCGTCGTTGTCGCGTTCTGTAACTTCTTCCAAAACAAAGCAGGTATAGCAGCTAAACTGGGCTCCCTTCTTTGTGATAAAATGACAAAGCGTCCAAGCGGCATAAGGACATAACGCATGCAGTAACATGCTTCATAGTGATGGATATGTCTGCTGTTCTCTGCAGCTGAAAAACCTGGCTTCAAACAATAACCTGCCACTCTTGATCCGCTATATAAAGTTGTTATTTTTGTTAAAAAAAAATCTGTTATGGTTAAAAAAGTTGGTTGAATAAAGATTTAATTGGAATTCTGTGTTTGTGTTCTTTAAATCAAATCATTTAGCAATATCATAAAATGTCCAGGCAGAGCTGCACATAAAATATGGTTTTAAATATTTTCAATAATTATCGATATCGATCAATATGCCTTTTCTTTTTTGATCGATAAGCTTTTTTTTGTGTCCTGCTTTTCCCAAATGAAAATATGGTCACCCTAACCTATGGTGGTCCACATCAGCTCAGCTTGATTCCACTAACCACACGATGAAGCTTTCCTTCCCTGCTTCTTTCTCCTCTCCTTGCCCCATATCTGCCTTGCTTCGCCTTCTGTTTCCTATAAACTTTTTGAAGCCTCTCTTTGCATATCTTCCGAAATCTAAATTACAGATCTGGTCAGCTGGTTTCTCAATCCGATCAATCAAATTTTCTCAACGATAAGACTGGGCAAAGGAGAGCCTTCATGCCCCAGTGGGACATTTGCAGCTGAACACATGGTAGACTCCAGGGAGGAGGATTGTGTGTCTGTCCACTTTGTTGGTCAAGGATGTTAAAATGTGTACACAATCGAATTTATAACATGCTTTCTGCTTTTTGGAGCTGTCGGTTTTCTGGTGTGTCAAGAAATTCTGAAAACCTTGGCAGCTATTTGAAGGCCATGTGAAGGCTGTCTGAACTATGTAAGGAGATATGTCATATATTCAACGCACAGATTCAGATGCAGTCCCAGTAGAATTTGCAAACTGATTGCAATCTTTCCACAGAATCACAGGGAATTTGCTGTCTGAATTGGCTGGTAGGAAGGGAATAAATCTTGGGAGAAGTTGGAAGCTCGGCTTGGGTGGAATTGACCACAAATCTGGCTGTTTGTGTTTCTCCATTGAGATGCACCAGTAAGACTTTAAGGCAGAGAGAAAATGACTAATAGTCACCCTGCACAAAAACAATTGCTTAACAATCTGAAGTGGCTCCCCTGTGTTGGCCTTGTAAGACTGGCTACCTCAATTTTTCCTTGATGTTATCTAAACAAGATGCTCTGCCCTCACTTTCTATGACGTCTGTGACATAGAACAGAGCTCCATTCATCCACCTGATAAACGCCCCATCACTTGTCAAAGACAACGGCTTTTAGTGTAAATCATATGACACATAGAATCCACACTAACGTACAGATGCACATACACTGCCTTCACTTCATTTCCTTCTACTCTGCTTGCTTTCTATTTTAGCTATAGTTAATGTATGAATAGAAATAATTATGCATTGAAGGTTAGTGATGAAGCCTGTTACTTACAATGAAACTAAAGAAGTCTTTTAATGTTTTCTTTTTCTTTTCCATTGTAAATATATGAATACAAATGATTAAGCTTTCAATATGCTGTTCTGTGTTTTCTCTGTATAGTGAACTCTGTATATCAGTTCAATCTCTCTGAGCTCCTTTGATTGGCTCTTTCACCTAGTGAGGCAGAAGGGCCTTTGGATTTGTCGAATGAGGTGTTGTGGCTGATGTGAGGGGTTTCTGCGTTTGGTCTGATATGTTTGTGAACTGAGGTGCCTGGTGGGTCTGGTCCTGGGGTCTGTTGCCCCCACTGGAGTGGGGCTTTGGGCATTTCTGGGGCAACCTTCGGTGGCTGGGAGGGAAGTGAATTTTCATTAGAACAGGGAAGCTGATTTCTAGAGATAATGGTTCAAACCACTGCCTGGAAATATAACTGGGAACATCTGAGAGCTCACTTGGAAGACCTGGATTTCTGTTCTTGACTCTTAAAGAAAAGCAACAGGTCATTTCCAGAACCTCAGACCCCAGACCGAGGAGACCAGTCCATACTAAAGGTGTGTAAAAAAACCCCGAAAATATCACATTGTGATTCTTTGTAGTGAAATCAGGATTTTATTAGTTTCTCAAACTAACACTAAAGCTCTTCAAGAAAAATGAAGGGAAGCATTTAGACCAGAGCATTTCTGAACACATTTTGATGAGTTAGTGCTGTTCTGCAAACTTGTCTGAAGCTCGACTGAAATGTAATGTAATTAATCCATTGAGATATTTAAGAGCTCATGTGAAGGAACAGGACGTAGGATGACAACAGTTCAAGAACAAAGAAAGTCCAGTTGGTTCCATGATGAATTTGATTAAATCGCTATGACTATGGGAAAGGGGAAACGTCCAGTTAAATCATTAACATGGAAAAGAACCAATCAGAGTGAGCTCCAGTCCAAACTAAATGTTTGACTTTAACCAGAAAAAAGTGTTTAATGATGGCGACTAATCAATGAGTGTAAAAGGAAACAGATCAGAGCTGTTAAACATGATGTAGCAGCATCCAGGACGCCTCCAACAACATCCATTCTTTCCACTTTCACTGCTAAGCTTCTGGAGAACATCCAACACACACCGCTTCACATATGAACATAGAAACATGGAAAAAAGAGCTGAGCGCACGTTAAACACATGCCAGAATAAAAACATTTCAGACTGAGTCAGTTTCCAGAGTTACAGCAATTGGATAATGCTCACCTCTCTGAGGATGCAGGTCCAGAAAGTCTAAAGTCAATAGGAAGAAACTTCGAACCATCGCTCTTTAAGGACACACAACTGGTTGATGTTTCTGGTTCGGCTCTATGATGAAACCTAACAGAAATACTAGGATTAAAGCATATTCTTGTAGGTTATGCATACATACCAGCCACCTTTTACATTATGGGTCCATATGGGCTGTAACTGGGTTGATAAATGGGACGCAGATGTAATTGTCTATAAGTTAAATAACGGCTCTGTGTTAATTGTCTATTTAGGTTTGATGCACAAAAACTTTGGGTCAAAACTAGGACCCATATTAGTACCAGAGTTTCTGCTACATTTTAACTGATTTACCTGAGACCCATTTCAGACCCAGTCAGTACCTACATAGAGGGACCAACTGGTTCTGTTGATCTGGGTCGTATTTAGACTTAAATAAATGTAAAGATTCTTCCATAAATGTCTGATCAGCCGTCCTTCTTTCTAGGATGAATAATGTTGAACACATGTTGGTCATCAAGATCCAGGAAATGTTCTGGAAGTTGGTGAGTTTTTCCAGATGTGTCCTGCTGGAACCCAGAGCTCTAAGCAACAGGCTGGTGTCACTCAGCTGGTTCTGCAACACTGACTTGCTGTTTGTCAGAACCCACTGGTACCATGCTGAGCTGCTCTGTTCAGTCTGGATGAAGCAGCAAAGAGGAACAGCAGCAGCTTCAGGACCACTTGGTCTCTTTTGACCTGATGTAGTGAGAACGCTGTGTGAAAAGGGCTCTGGACACTTAGAGATGCTGATCTCACCTCTGAGCGTGGCTCTTCAAGAAAAGTGAAGGGAAGCATTTAGACCAGAGCATTTCTGAACACATTTTGATAAGTTGGTGCAGTTCTGCAAACTTGTCTAAAGCTCATGTGAAAAAACAGGACATACGATTACAAAACAGTTCAAGAACCAAGAAAGTCTAGTTGGTTCCATGATGAATTTGATTAAATCATTATGAAAATGGGAAAGGGAAAACATCCAGTTAAATCATTATAATGGAACAGAACCAATCAAAGTGAGCTCCAGTCCAAACTAAATGTTTGACTTTAACCAGAGAAAAGTGTTTAATGATGGCAACTAATCAATGAGGCCCAAAAGCAAACAGATCAGAGCTGTTAAACATGATGTAGCAGCATCCAGGACGCCTCCAACAACATCCATTCTTTCCACTTTCACTGCTGTGGTTCTGGAGAACATCCAACACACACCGCTTCACATATGAACATAGAAATGTGGGAAAAAGAGCTGCGCTCACGTTGGAATAAAAACATGTTGGAATAAAAACATTTCAGACTGACTCAGTTTCCACAGTTACAGCAGTTAGATACAGCTCACCTCTCTGAGGATGGGGATCCAGAAGGTCTAAAGTCAATAGGAAGGAACTTCGAACCATCGCTCTTTATGGACACACAGCTGGGTTCTGTTTCTGGTTCGGCTCTATAATGAAACCTAACAGAAATACTAGGATTAAAGCATATTCTTGTAGGTTCTGCATAAATACCATCCAACTTTTACATTATGGAGGCAGGAGGCCGGAACTGGGTTGATGAATGGGACCCAGATGTGATTGTCTACAAGTTCAATGTTTTAATTTTAAACAATTGTTGGTCATCAAGATCCAGGAAATGTTCTGGAAGTTGGCGAGTTTTTTCAGATGTGTCCTGCTGGAACCCAGAGCTCTAAGCAACAGGCTGGTGTCACTCAGCTGGTTCTGCAACACTGACTTGCTGTTTGTCAGAACCCACTGGTACCATGCTGAGCTGCTCTGTTCAGTTTGGATGAAGCAGCAAAGAGGAACAGCAGCAGCTTCAGGACCACTTGGTCTCTTTTGACCTGATATAGTGAGAACGCTGTGTGAAAAGGGCTCTGGACACTTAGAGATGCTGATCTCACCTCTGAGCGTGGCTCTGGCTCTCAGCTTCCCCACACAGAGTGGTTTTAGAGGGAGGGACTCCCTCCTCTCTGTCCTCACACTGATCCATGCTGCTGAATTCACATCCACATCAGCTCACACACACTTTCTACCTTCACCTGCAGAGGAAACACAAATCATTCATCTGCACATCAACTCTGATCATCCTTTACATCATTAGTGCTGGATAAAGATCATCTGCTCCTCCTCTGATTGGCTCTTCATCTCTGCTTCATATCAGTGTTAGTTGAATGCAGTCAGACAGCAGTGAGAGGCAGAGGGAGCTGCCATCAGCTGCTGTACTTCTACTGCAACATTTAGTAGCATTTCATCCAATGACATTTCATCCACTTACATAGTGATTCGCTCTGACAAGAAGCTTTAGTTCTTCACATTGGCTGCATCTGAAAAGGTTGAATTGTTGGTAAAGACTTTCCAGCCAAAGTGGAAGTGCTTCAGCGTTCGCCATGATAAGTGCGGTATGATTAATATGTACAGTCAGTTAGAAGAAGGTAGGAAAATTAGCCTGTTTGCTTCCTATCATAGTTCCTTAACATAGGGAGCTTGCAAGGTTCGATGTTGGATAAAGACCCTGCACAAAGATTTCTGGATTTCCCCTCTTATAAATCTTCTTGCCTCTGTTTTCTCGTGCATGACCCTGGACTGTTCCCTGATTAAACCTTCAGCTTCTAGCTGCAAATGGCTTGCTTCCTCGGCTGACAAAAAAACAAACACCGACCACCTGGATCCATGGCTTGAATTCTGTGCCACTTTCTGGATTAAGGAAAAGTTAGTGGCTCACATTTACTGCACACTGCTCCCCAGTGTTTGTCCTGCAGCTTGTCCCTCTTCTTTGTAGTGGTTCCTGTGGCTGTGGTCGAGTCTGACGATTACCTGTCCAGCTACACCGTTTGCTTAAATAAATCTTTTAAACCCTTCTTTGTATCTCAGCTGAATTATAGGATCTAAAACTTGATTCTTTACACAAGCTTAATTGCTTCTGTTTATACATTAACAAAATCCTTAAAGCTACCACTCAAGGTCTCTGATCTTACCTTTCTGATACTAAAGCTAAAATAGAAAGCAGCAGAGAGAGAAGAAAAGCACAGCAAAGAGATTGTGTATGCATGGGAGTTATTGTAATCGTACCTGTGTGTGAGTGTGTGTGCGGGTCTGTGAACTGTGGCACATAGCCCTTGCAGCGGTAGTCATTGATAGTGATGAAACATTATCAGGCTGTTCAGTAGCACTCTGTTCTAGGTCACAGATGTCACAGAGTGTCTCTTTTACATAACATCCAGGATAAATTAAGATATTCAGCCTTTCAAGTCAAACACGGGGTAGCCAGATTCTGACAATTGTTTTAGGCAGGCTGACCTTTGTTTTTCTTTCTTACTGGTTCTTCTCAAAGGGCAATTCCAAAAATCCAGATTTGTGATCATTTTGACAAAGCTGAGCTTCCAACTTCTCCAAGATTTATTCCCTCCTGCCAGCAAGTTCAGGAACCACAGTTGGCCTACAGTTCTGCTTACACAACATTTCAGTTTGAGCGTTGGTAGCAGTAGCACGACATATTGCTGACATAGTTCAGGCAGCCTTCAAAGGGGCCGAAACAGCTGCCAACGCTTTCGAAAATTCTCGATACTCCAGGTAACCAACAGCTCCAAAAAGGAGAAAACCTTTTATCATAAATTATTTTATCATACCAATTTTGAGCACATTTTTAACATCCTTGACAAGCAAACACAAATATGAGTGCAATGATAGGCACCCTGTCCTCATATGATGAAAAGGAACAGAATACTCTGAGGTTCTTAGTTTTTGAAGCTAATGACATAGCTGATGAAGACGAAGAAAGAGCTATCTTTATTAGTGTGGTGTGTCAAGCCAAATACAAGCTAATGAGAAACTTTGTAAACCTGGATAATCCCAGCTCCAAAACATACAAGCAGTCGGTAACAATGATGAAGGAGCATTTCAATCCGAAGCCAAGTGAGATTGTGTAAAGATATCAGTTAGACTCTCATTCCCATCAGCCTACTGAGTCCATTAGCACATATGTAGCAGAATTGAGACGGCTCGTTCAGGAATGCAACCTTGGTTCTACATTAGAACAGATTATGAGGGATCGGCAGGTGTGCGGGATTAATGAGGATATAATCCAAAGGTGTCTGCTGTCAGAGAGTGATCTGCCCTTCAAGAAGGCCTTTCAGATTGCCATAGCCATGGCAACTGCTAAGAGGAACACTCAGGACAAAAGGTAGCCAGTGGCATGCAACAGCTTAGTGTCGGAGGAAAAAGGAAAAAGGGGAGAGTAGAAAAAGAAAAAGTGTTACCAGTGTAACTGGGAATATCACAGCGCCACCGAATGCAACTTTAAAGATGCAAAATGCCATCTTTGTGGGAAAGTATCATCAGGCCATGTAGCGCCAGAAGGAAAAATAAAGTTGATGTGTGCCCTAAAGAAAAAAACACAGCACACCGGGCCCGGCGCCATACATGGACACACAGATGACACAAGGTATGTGAAAGACAAATGATGAAAATAGTTTTGATGAGGAGGAAGAAGCATTCACTCTAACTTGTTTGGCAACAGACAATCAATACAGAGAGTTAAACCATTTGAAGTAAGGATGAAACAAAATAAAAAGGAACAGAAGTTTGAAATTGACACAGAACGTAGTGTTAGCATTATAAATTAAAACTAGTTATGTGAGACATGGCTTGAAGAGAGCCGTCCACAGGTAAAAGAAACCAAGCTCTCTCGTAAGTTATACAGTGGGGAGAAAATCACAGTAGTGGGTGTAGCACAGGTACAGGCGAATTATGCCAAACAAAAGAAAATATTGCCCCTAGTCAGGTTGCTATCAAGAAAGTCTTCCATATATTCCAAATCACTATCAAATGATGACAATAAATCCACGGAACTCCTATTGCTGTCGCTATTAAATCCATTACTCTCTGATTTGCATACTGCACCAGTTGTTGCCATCTTGGATAATAGTGTGTTGTGACAAATACCAGATACAGCATTGGGACTTTTTTTTGTCAGCATTGGGACTTTTTTTATATAGAACTTTATTGAACATACTGTATAAATAATCAAACAGACAGTTACACAGAAGAACATTAGACAGGTGCTCTAATCAGCATTGGGACTTGCTCAACAGCCAATACTGCACAATGACATCACAAACTGAGTGTGGCAGTACTGTTCTTTGACCAACATGGATGCCTCCAATAAAGCACATTCAAATGAAAATTACTCTTAATTAAAAGAACAGTATGTAATAATTTTATATTTAAAGTACTTTCAGAAGTTTGAATTCTGAATATGACCGGACTTCTCCTTTGAATCTCAAGTGGGATGAGACCAAGCATGTAGAAACAGAGAGACATGGACTGCAGGAAGTTCTCTTCAGGCATGAGGAAGTTTTTAAAGAAGAGTTATGGAAGTTAGAGGAATGCAAACAACAATCAGAGTAAATTTTTCAGGCCTCACTCTGTTCCATTTACCATGAGGGGTATGGTTGATGAGGAGTTAGAAAGGCTTCTGAAGGAGGACATTATAACCCCAGTGAAGTATGGAGAGTGGGAAGCACCCACTGTGATCGTCATCAAACCTGATGGCATCATCACAATATGTGATGCACTATCGGGGGAAAACAGTTCACAAAACTTGATCTACATTGCAGCAGATTGTCATGGATGAGGAGTCATAATAAACAGTACAACACACAACGTGGCCTTTTCACCTACAACAGGCTTGCCTTCAGTATGTCATCAGTTCAAGCTATCTTACAGAAAACGATGGAAAGCTTGCTACAGTGTCTGTACAGGGTAGCAGTCTGCTTAGATGATATACTGCTCAGATGGATAGACACTAAAGAGCACCTAGAAATGCTAAATGAGGTTATCAAAAGACCCAAGGAAGCCGGCTTGTGACTGCACAGGCATAATTGTGCATTTTTACAGGATCCGGTGGAATATTTGGGTCATTAATTCAATGCTGAAGGTCTGCACCTATTGCAAAGCAAAGTAAAAGCCATTGAGGAAGTTCCACCTTCAACAACAGTGACTGAGCTGAAGGTTTACCTGGGTTTCCCAAATTACTACAACAAGTTCCTCCCTAACCTTGTCACGGTCTTGGTACCTTTACACCAGTTACTGAAGAAAGACACCCAGTGGTGTTGGGACAAAGAAAAGGACAAGGTGTTTAACAAAACAACTGCTAAAATCAGTCAAGGTTGAAGTGGCATTATTCAGAAGACAAAGACCTGGTGCTTGCATGTGATGCCTCACCGTATGGAGTCGGCAACGTGTTGTGACACATAATGGAAGATGGATGTGAAAACCATTTGGGGTTTTTGTCAAGGACATTAACACAGGCTGAGAAACGTTACTCACAGTTTGACAAGGAGGGGTTAGCCATCATATTTGGGATCAAACACTAGCACAAGTTTACAATCAGCACAGACCACAAGCCACTGATATCTCTTTCCCACGAGTGCCACAAATGGGATCACTGAGAGTGCAAAGGTGGGTCACCCTGTTGAGAGCATATGAATACAAGATGGTGTACAAGCCGGCCAAGGTACATGCAAACGCAGATTCATGAGGCCGACTGTCGCTTCCACAGACAGAAGATGAGGGCACAGGACAGGTACTCATGCTGGACGTGACGGATGACCCACCGATCACAACAGCCCAAATAAAGCTCTTGACAGCAAAAGATGAGTGACTGTCACAAATGCTGTCATGGTGCCTAAAAGGTTGGCCCAAAGAAGTGGATACTCAGTTCAGACCTACAGTCAGACAAGATTAGAGTTGTGTGTAAAGGATGGGTGTATACAGTGGGGGGCTGGAGTCATTATTGCCAAGAAGGGAAGGTCTAGCCTGTTAAAACAGCTGCCCCACACACACCCTGGTATCATAAAGATGAAGGGCTTGGCATGTTCATATATGTGGTGGCCAGGGATGGACTGGGATATAGAAAATAAAGTCTTGCCACACATGTCAGAAAATAGGAAGGCTCCCACTGCAGACCCTCTCCACCCATGGCAGTGGGCAGACACACCCTGGAATAGACTACATGTAGACTACAGACAAAATGTTTCACATAGTTCTAGATGCACATTTAAAATGAATAGATGTGTATCCCACAAGTCAAGCTGCCAGTCAGGTGACAAAAGAGAAGCTCAGACAGTATTTTAGCACACACAGTTTACCCCAGATCACAGTTTCAGACAATGGTCCATGCCTTACAAGCTATGAGATCAAAATATTCTTAAAAAAAATGGCATACAAGATGTTACATCAGCACCGTTCCACCCTGCATCAAACGGACTGGCGGAAAGGGCTGTACAGACGTTTAAACAGGGTTTAAAGAGAGTAAAAGGGGATATATTGGAGACAAGGTTGACACAATTCCTGTTTAACTACAGAATTATGCCCCAAAATAACACAGGCTTGTCACCAGTTTAGCTGCTAGTGTCCAGGAGACAATGTTCGACAATGGATCTCCTTTTGCCCGAAATCAAGGCGAAGACACGGCATCCAAAAGATCATTAGTGCTCTGATAGCAACTTATTGTTCCCACAGGGCTGAGTAATTCTTGCAAGAACAGCACTGGAAGAGGGGGGAAGTTGGACCTGGAGCCTCCATGCCTGTTTATTAACAACAGGTGGTTTCTTGGCAGAATCTTGGCCTGACGATGTTACTATTCTGTGCCGGACCATGCAGCAGAGGATTATCGATGTTCAAAGCATCCACTCACTATCACTGGTTAGTTTTCAGAGGATGTTAGAACAGGAAATCCAAACAGAAACTGTTAGGATTTCTTCTCCCACCAGATCTCAACTGGTGGGAGGAGTATAAAAATATCAGAATGTTTATTCTCCTTTTATTATTGTTTAAAAAATATAATGAAATTAAATCAAACATAAAATCTGGAACCAGAGAAAATGTTTGAGAACAACCAAAACTATAGCATGATGTTGAAGGAATGAAGTGATTCCAGTTTGACTGGAAAGACTGAAGGAGCTGCAGAACAATTGTTTTGATCCAGGAAATAAAAAGGTAAGAAATGTTTCAGTATTATTTAACAGAAACAAACAGTAAACATGATTACTGACAAAACATTAGTACTGAAAAAAATTCACATTTAGACACATTAAACATTTTGTTCTGTCAAATAGTCTTCAGACAACAGAGAGATGAAACTTTGTGCCAAAATAAGAAATTGACATGTCATTCCAACATCAGAGAGCAGAAACAAACAGGAAAGGTTCTCAAGACAAAGTTCCATTATGAAACAAAGAAAACTTACAGTTTGTTCAAATGGTCCATAAGTGTTGAAGAACAAGATCTGAACAACAGACTGAGACATAACTGAGTTGCTTCCTGGAAGGTGGCGAAACTTCACCTGTGATGGAAGCAGAGCAGGTAGGAGGAGTTAGTGGGAGGAATTCAGATCCGCATTCTAACTGGTTCTCTCGGATTCATTTCTGTTGTTTTACTGCTTAAGAGCCTGGGGCTTTCCAGAAAGCTGGTTATGTAAAAACTCAGTTTTACTGTGTGCAAACCCTTAATTCAGAAAAACTCTGGTTGCTTTCCTCTATAAATAGTGATCAGTCTGATTCTGAGTATGTTACAATGGTAACAGACTGTGAAGACATCCTGATCCCTGGCAGGACTTCTGAGAGAAACTCTGATTTTCCTCTGCCTCACCAAGAACAGCAGTCTGATTGTGATCCTCAATATTAAACCAGATTTTTCGTTTTACTGTTGGATATTTTTCTGACCCAGATGTGATGTTATATTATCCCCACATGTAGAAATTGTATTGGAGCAGTCTTAATTTGAATAATGTTGATAAGTTTTATGATTCAAAAACACAATCAAATAGTGGGTGTGTGGTCAGGAGAGCATGATTTGTGCCTTGTTCTTTTTTTTTTTTCAGATGTAGATTCCCTGATCAGTAATTCAGAAAACTTCATGGTATCATCATGTGAATTCTTGTAGGTACTGTATTTCTCTGATATTAGCAAGAAAAGTACTAAAAATGCTAGAGGTTTATTAACTATTGTTAACAGGCTGACCAACCCTTCACCACCTGTTCCTCCTGAATTAGTCCACCAAGGCTCCAGAATCATTACAGCATCTAAATGAGTTTAACATTTAGATGCATTGTTATATTGTTGTCAGAAACCCGCCAGAACCTGCAATCCACAACTTGCTGCCTGGATTTGTTCCCACCAGGTTTGTGTCACCAGTTTTAGCTGTGTTGCCCCAGAAATATTGCTGATAGTAATCACCTCCTTTCAATCAGTTTATTTTCCACTGCCTCAAAAAACTGCAGAGATCCAACCACTTTATAGAAACCAAATCTACTGTTTCTAAAGACTATTGGGAAAAAAACAGTTTGTGAAAAAATATACCTCTTTATGATGAAAAATAATATTTTCAGTGGTTTACATTCAGGCTTCAGACATCAGCACAGAGACTGCATTAGTAATTGTTTTGAATTATATTTCTTACTGGGTCTCATTGCTGCATTTAATGCAGTTTATCAGAGCATGCTGATGATCAGACTATTAGGTTTGATAATCTTGTTCAGTTCTAATTTGGCAGACATGGATCATTTTGTTTCATGTTGTAGTTATAAATCTGGGCAAAGAAAAATTTGTCATGACTCTGCCCTGTTTTCCTGTTTTCTCCCAGGTTCTGTTGTCTGTTCTCATTTGTTGTGGTTTGATTTTGTATTTTGTTTTATGTTATCAGTTCTACTGGCCTGCTCAGATCACTTCTGTCACCAGCCTTTAATCAGTTCACCTGCCAGCATTCTGTCAGCTGTTTACTTGTCACTTCCCTGTTTAGACACCAGCCAATCAATTCGGTTCATTTAAGTCACCACCTCCCCTCTGATCATTGTCACCTGCCTCTGGTAATTAGTCTTCACTCCTGTTCACCTGCTCACTTCCCTATTTATTCCTGCTTCAAACCTTTGCACAGTGCCAGATCAATTAAAGCCTTTTGGTGAGTCTTATCCAGCGTTCTATATTCTGATAGCCCTGTTGATATTAACCTGACTGTCTCCTGATTCTGAGCCAGCTTGACCCCTATTTTTTCATGCCTGTTTCTGACTGATAACCTGTGTACCAGACCCAGCCTGTTCTTTGGATTATCTGAGCTTGCCTAATCTCTTCCTGTGTAATTCGCCTGTCTGTGTACCGTTCTGGACTGTTATTTGACCACCGAACTTGCCTGTCCTTATTTAGCCTGTCAGCCTGTCAGCCTGTCTGTGAACCGAACCTTGACCTGTTTCCTGACTCTGAGCCTGGATTCCATCATTAAACCTTCTCTAATTATACTTTCTGCTTGTCTGGCTGAATACTGGGTCTCCTGTCCCCGATTCATAACAGATTGATCTGGCCCCTTCAGACCCATTGCCACTCAAGTTAGTTTTTTGTTTTCTATTTTTTTATTTTTTTTTGGTTGGCAACATGAACCCGCTTGCAGCCCAGACCTTATGCTCCGGAAGAATCATGGTGGTTGACGCCCATACCTCACTCCCCGCTCAGAGAAGGGGGACTAACTGACCTAAGGACTCTGGTGTCGGATCTACTTGGAGTTTTTATCCAGACCCGAGTCTGTTTGTGGAAGTCAAGGCAGCTGTGATTGCTGATCTTCGTCCCGATCTCTTCCTCAGTCCAGATCAGTTTCCTGAATACATGGAGGGGGCGTGTCCGCCTGCACGAGTTCACGGCGACTCATCCCCACTGGCAGATGCTGGTTCGCTGTGCTCCCGTTCAGGTCTGCTTCGTAAACGCCGTCGTAGACCTGCCAAACATAACTCCTTCTCCCCAGCAAGTCAGTCAGCCATATCCACTCAGCCTCCATCTGCTCCTGATTCTTGTTTGCCTGAGATCTGCTCCGCTTCTTTTAAGGCTCCGTTTCCACCAGTATACTCAGTAGAGTCTGTCTCTGCTCCAGCTGAGTCAGCCACAGCTCCGTCCACTGAATCTGGTAATTTTTTTCTTAAGGCGAGCTGAGGAAATAAGATCCCTTATCTCCACCATTAAATGGATGAGGAAGTTACTGTTTTCTCAATATTCCCCCGAGCTGGAGGTAAAATTAAAGAATCTGGAGGAGAAATATAGAACCACTCTTAGGACACTATACAATCACCCTTCATCACCCGCCATGAAGAAATTAGAAGCAGGGGAATTGGACGACTCTCTTCCTGTTGTTGAGGGCCCGGTGGCCGCCTCAGATCCTGTTCCTGTTGCTGAGAGCCCGGCTACCGCCTTAGAATCTGTCCCTGTATCTGGGAAAACAATTATCGTTTCAGACTCTGTGCCTGCCACTAGAGGGCCAATCGGCACCTCGGATCCTGCTTCTGTCGACGTTGAGGTTCTGGTCGACGCCTCGACTTCTGTCAGCATGGGTGCAACGTTCGACAGTCAACCTGCCACCAAGGGTGCTGTGCAAGCTGACGTTCCTGCCACCGGGGGTGCTGTGCAGGTTGCCACTCCGGCAACGGTGGATTCTCTACCAGCCCGTTAGGTGGGATGTCAAGTGAGTTCTCCGCCAGCCAGTGATTTGGGGATCCAGGTGGATCCACATACAACTCAGGTTCCAGCATCCTGTGAGGAGGGCATTCAGATGATTCCTCTCCCAGTCAGCAACTCTGGGTCTTGACGAGCTGACAAGCACCCAGGGCCCCATGGAGACTCAGAAATCCCCGGTTCCTTTCTAAAGGTCTGCCCTCCACACCTTCGGCTGGACAGCCAACATTATAAGTGGCTGCACAGGCTGTCGTGGTCTGAGGTGCAGGAGGGCCTCCTGTTGAGAGTCCTACTCTCGAAGAGTCTGGGGGCATCTGAGACCGTTAGCTGGTGCCCTCTGGGGTCCGTAGTCAGGTCCCGTCTGTACCTGGTAGCCAGGCGCCGCCCTAAGGGTGTAGCCAGGTCCTGCTAGAAGCCTGTATTCCGGCGCCTTCCAAAGCCTGTATCTCGGGGCCTTCCGAAGACTGTATATCGGCACCACCTGAACTCTGTAGCTCGCCGCCTTCTGAAGTCTGACTGAGCCTGGAGTTCCGTCATTAAACCTTCTCTAATTATACTTTCTGCTTTTCTGGCAGAATACTGGGTCTTCTGTCCCCGATTCATAACAGATGGAGACAGTCCTGAGAGGAGAGAGACAAACAGACAGAAGAAGAAAAAAATAATGGACAGAGAAACTCACTCCCTCTCATACAGATACACACAAAAGTCGTATTTCCATTAATCTTTCCTAATTTGTATTAAGAAATATCGCATCAGAAACAGGTTGATGAAAAGGCAAAATTCAAATAACTCACAAACTTCGTAAAAAACTTTTTACATTCGCTCAAGGGGATTTTTACTTTTTCAAAAACTGTAAATGTGCTTAGAGGAGATGGAAACATTTGACTAATCAGTTCTGATGTATAGAACATTTATTTCACATGTTGTGGCCATAGTAAAGCCATGATGAAATAATTTGATGTCAGATTGAATTCTGGTCATGTAGCCGGAGGACAACTCAGAAGGGGGTTGTGAGAAAGAGTTTCATGCTGGGACGGCCTCTCTCGGCAGGGTGCCTGCCATGAACCCAAACCACTCCCCCCACAGACAAAAGGTCAGGAGCACTTCTGACCAGAAGCTCAGTTCTGCTTCTTCTCCCATGGGGCTTCCGAGGAGAGAGGGTGGCTGGCGAGCCACGCCTGCAAGCTACATCAGATCCAGTCCTGCCCACAGTTTTCATGTTCTACTCCTTCCTGGGACTCTAAAGGAGACGCCCACCTACAGAGCCATACATGGGGCCTGAAAGAGGGCCCATGTATGGCTCTCTTGCCTGCGCATGCCAGAAACTTGAGACTGCAACCGGACCGGAGGACATGGCCACATGTATGCTTCCGCTAGGCCGCAGAGCCGCAGGCTAGCCTGCTGCTACAAGGACCAACGGTTTCCATGTTTCCAATATTCTCTCCTTTGGATGGCCCAAAGTGGACCGAACTAACACTAGGCACCGACAGGTTCGGCAGAGAAACCAGAGGGAAAGGTTACATGGTCAATTGGAAATGTTTGTGTAATGCTCACACATGGTTGTTTAAACAAAAACAGCTAACATCGTAGCTCATTGCTAGCATTTGGTACCATGTCATTGCCGATGTGATTCGAGGAGTGTGTTTTTATGGGTATAACAAACGTAATCTCCATAGAGGTTTCAATACACTGATGGAATATTCATGTTTATAATAACCAGCTCCCTCATTATGTCTAACAATAAAGCTGAAGTATTTAAAGTTAGCGCTGAATGTCCGCTAGCCAAACGGCTATTAGTTTTCTGGTAACTTCGGTTCCGGACATTCAAAAAGGGTTTGTTTCAAGCATAAGGCTTGTTTGTTTCAGCTCCACCATCGTTCGATATAAAATAACCGATTTTGGTGACCAATCGCTGCAGCGACCCCTAGCTCCCGGAGGTCGAATCGTATTGATAAAATCGAGCGTCCCTAAAGTAAATAATTTTACTGAGGCAAATCACACTTGTTTCATCTTTTGTGTTATTTACATGTGAATAGTTCCTTAGCTTAGGTTTCTTTTTATATTCATTTTGCTTAGTAGTTCAGTTAAGTTTTACTACCTAGTAGAGAGTATTTATTGAATGAAGTATGGTGATTAATTCAGATAAACAGTATTATATAGTGATGTTCTCTGGATGTTCATTTATTTCTGTTATTAGATTCTTGAACTTGAAGAGAAGTTGTCACTCCTTTATTCTATGTGTGTGCAGAGTATGCTGTTAAAAGATCGCTAGTGCTCGCTATCATCCCTTTCAACTATTGTCCTGATATCAGCTTTAGCGCTGATATCCTCCAGATAACACTTAACAGACAGAGAGTTATTTAATAAACATTAAATAATTTTAAACAGTGTATAATTGCACAACACACATGACTGATCAAGTGTTTCTGCTGCCGGGGTCTTTCTGATTGTTCTCATAACTTTGGAAAACAAGACTGGAAGCAACACAGTTACATGTGAACAAAAGTAGACACTCGAGCATGCCTTAGTCAAAATAGCAGCACATTCATTAAAACCCTCGCTCCATTACATTATCTGTGGACAATGCTAGTTGGCAAACTCTACTTCCTGTTCATTACAGCAATGGTCACCATATGACAACATAACACTAATTTGCGACAAACCAGTAGATGGAAACGCATGTGATTCACATTTAATTTTCGCGACATTTTAAAGGAAGATGAAAATTCAAATGAGAATTGGATGGAAATACGGCTACAGTCACGGACACACACAAATAAAATCAAAAGAAAAAAGACAGCAATAGAAGACAAACAAGAGACAAATGGACAGCAGTGTTTTCCCCTAGGAATTTTGCCTTGGGGGGAGGCCAAATTTTCCTTTCACTTAACTTTCCATTACTATTTTAAAATACAGCTTTAAATGAGTGGCCAGCTTCTATCTTTCTCCATCTTTATCCAATTTCTCCATCTTTCTGTCATTTTTGTGTTTCTTTATACATGGTTTTATTTAGAAGGCCTCTTTTCTTTCCTGCTTCCTGATTGAATGAAAATCTTTGTAATTCTAGATCTGCCAGAGTTTAGAAATGTTTTTTTTCTTGAGGTTTTTACAGCACTAGTGGCTAGTTTTTTTACAGTGGGCTGACAGGAAGGGGGTACAAGAGAGGGGGAGAGACAAAGGACCACAGGTCAGAGTTAAACCTGTGTTGGCCACATCAAGGACTAAGGCCTCTGTGTTAGGAAAAATATAAATGTGATCATTTTATTTTCATTAAGTTACAGGCATTTGGTCTGTTTCGGAGGTGGCTTGCAGAAATGTTCTGCTTTCTTCTTCAAACGGGGAGAAGAATCACTGAACTGTGCTGCTAGATAACAAATGTCTGGCTTATCCATTAGTGTGGTTGCAGTTGATTGAACACCACAATGATAAAATCCTGTACCCTCTTTGTGTGAGACCCACATGTGGTAAATTCCTGACCCCTCCAGTATGGACTCCTGAAACCTTCTTTTGAAGACCAACACTAAAAGCAGAAGACAAAGATGTCCCAGCAGTTTGAGATCAGACTTTCAGGGAGTGCAATTCTCCGTCTGCTCGTCTCCCCTTCTCAGCGGAAAAGTTTAACTTGTGTTTTGTGTTTGGTTCTTTCCACTGTGCGATTTGCAAAAAAAAAAAAAAACACCAGAGGGAGGGTTCATTTCAAAAGTTTTATTAATGAACATAAAAACAAGGTTATATGGCCTGCATGCTTGCCGCTGCAGCGTATCTTGAGCGTACGTTTCCTCTTTCCAGTCAGGAAGGAAAATCAGAAAAAAAGGAGTTGGTCTAATAATCACTATCAGGCTAAATGGCACGCATTTTTTCGTAAATATGATCACATCGGCAAGTTTGTCACTCTCACTATGGGCGTCAACATAGCAACGCGCAAACCATAGGTTCAGATCAGCTGGCTTTTAAGCATATGTCGAAGCGGGTGCTTTAAGTTGAATGAGATACATTTTGAGGTGAATTTTAACATTGTATAGGCTAGTCTGCAGTACATTGTGCATTTATTTGAGTGGCTCATTGTTTTTTAATCCATACATATCAACCAAAGCTTGTTAAGAAACAATATAGCAATTAAAAAATATTTACCCAGTCTTAGCAGAACAATCTGGTTTGGAGAAGGATCTCAGGTTTTGTCAAAATTTTCCCTGTGGCAGCATCAGCAGCAGCATGTCTGCCCTGTCTCATCCACAACTCTACATAAATTAAATTAATTGAATTGAATATTTTTCTGCAGGGAAAAATTCCACTTCTGGCCATTCACAGATGAAGAGAAGATTATTGAGTGTCTGTATCATCATCCTATTCCTCTGCTCTGTCAAAATTGCAT